>NC_056434.1:39422484-39669984 GCF_018296145.1 Oncorhynchus tshawytscha | reverse complement strand
TGGGTGGGCATCTGTCCGCGGTGGCGGCTCTGGTGCTGGACGTGGCCCCCACTTCACCATAGTCTTAGTCCGCCACCTTGTAAGCTTCCTTGGCCTCCTAACTACGGCGACCCTACTACATGACCCCACTGGACTGAGGGGCAGCTGCTCGGGACAGAGGGGCAGCTGCTCGGGACAGAGGGCGTCTGGCGCCTCTGGGCAGAGGGGGTCTGGCGCCTCTGGGCAGAGGGGGTCTGGCGCCTCTGGGCAGAGGGGGTCTGGCGCCTCTGGGCAGAGGGGGTCTGGCGCCTCTGGGCAGAGGGGGTCTGGCGCCTCTGGGCAGAGGGGGTCTGGCGCCTCTGGGCAGAGGGGCACTGGCGCCTCTGGGCTGACTGGCGGCACTGGCGCCTCTGGGCTGACTGGCGGCACTGGCGCCTCTGGGCTGACTGGCGGCACTGGCGCCTCTGGGCTGACTGGCGGCACTGGCGCCTCTGGGCTGACTGGCGGCACTGGCGCCTCTGGGCTGACTGGCGGCACTGGCGCCTCTGGGCTGACTGGCGGCACTGGCGCCTCTGGGCTGACTGGCGGCACTGGCGCCTCTGGGCTGACTGGCGGCCCCTGGCTGACTGGCGGCACTGGCGGCCCCTGGCTGACTGGCGGCACTGGCGGCCCCTGGCTGACTGGCGGCCCCTGGCTGACGGGCGGCACTGGCGGCCCCTGGCTGACGGGCGGCACTGACGGCTCCTGGCAGACGGGCGGCACTGGCGGCTCCTGGCAGACGGGCGGCACTGGCGGCGCTGGGCAGACGGGTGGCTCAGGTGGTGCCGGAGAGGAGGAAGGCTCTGGTAGCGCCGGAGAGGCGGGAGACTCCGGCAGCGCTGGAGAGGAGGGAGCCCCTGTAAGGATGGACCGGAGAGACAGCCTGGTACGGGGGGCTGCCACCGGAGGACTGGTGCGTGGAGGTGGTGACGGATAGACCGGACCGTGCAGGCGCACTGGAGCTCTTGAGCACCGAGCCTGCCCAACCTTACCCGGTTGAGTGGTCCCGGTCGCCCTGCCAGTGCGGCGAGGTGGAATAGCCTGCACTGGGCTATGCAGGCGAACCGGGGACACCGTGCGCAAGGTTGGTGCCATGTAAGCCGGCCCAAGGAGACGCACTGGAGACCAGATGCGTAGAGCCGGCTTCATGGCACTTGGCTCGATACCCACTCTAGCCCGGCCGATACGCGAAGCTGGAATGTACCGCACCGGGCTATGCACCCGCACTGGGGACACCGTGCGCTTCACAGCATAACACGGTGCCTGCCCGGTCTCTCTCGCCCCCCGGTAACCACAGGAAGTTGGCTCAGGTCTCCTACCTGGCGTAGCCATACTCCCTGTGAGCCCCCCCCCAATAAATTTTTGGGGCTGACTCTCAGGCTTCCATCCACGACGCCGCGCTGCCTCCTCATACCAGCGCCTCTCCGCTTTCGCCGCCTCCAGTTCTTCTTTGGGGCGACGATATTCTCCTGGCTGAGCCCAGGGTCCTTTACCATCCAATTCGTCCTCCCATGTCCATTCTTCCAAGTAGTGCAGCCTCTCCCACTGCTGCTGCTGCTGCTCCTGTTGCTGCTGCATCTGTTGCTTCTCCTGCTGCTGCTTTTGCCATTGCCCGTTGCCACGCCGCTTGGTCCTGTTGTGGTGGGTGATTCTGTCACGGTCTTCCTCCTCTTCTTCCGAAGAGGAGAGGCGAAAAGGAGAGTCGGACCAAAATGCGGCGTGGTAAGTGTCCATGGTAAATCTTTAATAAAGAAAGTACTGACACTGCATACAAAACAATAAACAAATGACGACCGTGAAGCTACAAAATAGACCTGTGCTGACACAGGCCACTAACATAGACAATCACCCACAAACAAACAGTGCAACCCAGGCTACCTAAGTATGATTCTCAATCAGAGACAACTAATGACACCTGCCTCTGATTGAGAACCATACTAGGCCGAAACATAGAAATGCCCCAAAACATAGAAAAACAAACATAGACTGCCCACCCAACTCACGCCCTGACCATAGTAAATAATGACAAAAACAAAGGAAATAAAGGTCAGAACGTGACAGTACCCCCCCAAAGGTGCGGACTCCGGCCGCAAAACCGTAACCTATAGGGGAGGGTCTGGGTGGGCGTCTGTCCACGGTGGCGGCTCTGGCGCGGGACGCGGACCCCACCTCACCATTGTCTTAGTCCGCCTTATTGTCCGCCTCCGTGGCTTTCTCACCATGGCCACCCTTCTCAATGACCCCACTGGACAGAGGGGCAGCTCGGGACAGAGGGGCAGCTCGGGACAGAGGTGGGGCAGCTGCTCGGTACAGAGGGGCAGCTGCTCTGGGCAGAGGGGCAGCTCTGGGCAGAGGGGCTCCGGCAGCGGCGCCGGACAGGCGGGAGGCTCCGGCAGCGGCGCCGGACAGGCGGGAGGCTCCGGCAGCGGCGCCGGACAGGCGGGAGGCTCCGGCAGCGGCGCCGGACAGGCGGGAGATTCCGGCAGCAGCGCCAGACAGACAGGACCACCTGCAGGGAGGAGACAGAGAGACAGCCTGGTGCGTGGGGCTGCCACAGGAACCACCAGGCTGGGGAGAACTTCAGGAGGCTTGGTGTTAGGAGGAGGCACCTGAAGGACCGGGCTGTGGGGGAGCACTGGAGCTCTGGTGCGCAACCTTGGCACCACTTCCCCAGGCTGGACAACTACTTTAGCCCGGACCCTCCAGAGTGCAGGCACAGGTTGAACCGGGCTGTGGGTAAGCACGGGAGATCTAGTGCTTACTACACGCACCTCTCCCTTAGGCTCCACTCCCACATTTGCCTGGCACGAGCGGAGCGCAGGCAGAGGACGCACTGCACCCTCCCAGCGCCCCGGAAACACAGCACGCAGAGCCGGCGCAGGATAACCTGGACCAAAACTGCGTACCGGCGACCAGACCCGCTGAGCAGGCACCATACGCCCTGGCACAATGCCCACACTCGCATGGCACTTTCGGGGGGGCTGCCCTATAGCGCACCGGGCTATGGGCACGCACTGGCGACACCATGCGCTTAACCGCATAACATGGTGCCTGACCAGTAATGCGCTGCTTATAATAAGCACGAGGAGTGAGCTCAGGTCTGCTACCTGGCTTAGTACCACACCTCGTCTGCCCCCCCCAAAAAAAATTTTGGGGCTGCCTCTCGTACCTGTCGCACTGCCGTGCTGCCTCCTCATATCGCCGCCGCTCATTTTTCGCTGCCTCCAGCTCTGCTTTGGGGCGGCGATATTCCCCAGCCTGTGCCCAGGGTCCCTCTCCGTTCAATATCTCCTCCCATGTCCAGGAGTCCTGTGATGCTGGCCGCTGTTGTTGCTGCTGCTGCTGCTGCTGTCGTCGCTGTCTTTTACCACGCCGCTTGGTCCTTGGTAGGTGGGTGATTCTGTCTATGTTAGTGGCCTGTGTCAGCACAGGTCTATTTTGTAGCTTCACGGTCGTCATTTGTTTATTGTTTTGTATGCAGTGTCAGTACTTTCTTTATTAAAGATTTACCATGGACACTTACCACGCCGCATTTTGGTCCGACTCTCCTTTTCGCCTCTCCTCTTCGGAAGAAGAGGAAGAAGACCGTGACAACTTATTACATTTTTTTCTTGAAGAAAGGTTTGAATTCTTGAATTCAAAATGCTACAGAAAATCTTTCCCAAGTTACTGTTTACGCAAATTCCCCTGTAATTATTGGGGTCTGATTTGTCTCCACTTTTGTGGATAGGGGAGATGAGACCCTGGTTCCAGACATCAGGGAAGCAGCCAGAAGTTAACACCATGTTGAACAATTTAAGCACAGCATTTTGCAACTCAGGTGTGCTGTTTTTCAGCATTTCATTTCTGATGTTGTCTACACCACAAGCCTTCTTTGATTTAATAGATTTTAGCTTTTCATTTAGTTCTTGTTGTGTTATTGGGTAATCTAATGGATTTTGGTTGTTTTTAATGACTGTTTCAAGGATGTTCAATTTTTCTTTAATGTCTAATTGGTTCTGTTGTAAGTCTTTTTGTGGGATGTTTTTGTATAGATTATCAAAATAAGTTTTCCAAATTCCTACATCTTGTATGGCTAATTCTTGTGGCTTTGTTGTGCTTAAATTGTTCCACATGTCCCAGAACTGATTTTGGTCAATTGCGTTTTCAATTTCATCAAGTGTCTTGTTAGTATAATTCAATTTCTTGCATTTCAGTGTTTGTTTATACTGTTTCAGAGTTTCAAAGTATTCATATCGTAGCTCTGGGTTGTTTTGCTGCTTATGTTTTTTGTTTGACATTTGTCTTAGGTGTTTTCTAATTGTTTTACATTCATTATCAAACCATTTGTCAGAAACATTTTGATTTTTGCTTCTGATGTTGCATTGCTTTGGTTTTCTCAAATTTGCTTTTGATGCTGCTTTTTGGAATATGCAGTTGATGTTTTGGGTAGCTGAATTGACACCATCTTTATTGTTTTGGTACTGTGAGTTATTGAAAAACTGTATAGAGTTCATCATTTCATTTGAGTTCAATGTTTCAATGAATGTCTCTGCACTGTTTGGAGCCCATCTGTACGATTGGTTTATGTTGTAGAGTTTATTGGGCTGTTTTTTTGAATGAATATTGCCGGTTAATTTCTTCAGAAACACGTTGATCTGACTATGATCTGACAATGGTGTCTGTGGTCTGACAGTGAATGCACTAATGGAGGAGGGGTCAATGTCAGTGATGGCATAATCGACTACACTTGTCCCAAGAGCTGAGCAGTAAGTAAACTGACCTAAAGAGTCCCCTCTGATTCTACCATTAAGCATGTACAGGCCTAAGGCTCGACAGAGATGCACTAACTCTTTTCCATTTTTGTTCAGTATTTGGTCAGGACTGTTTCTATTATTAATAGTAGGGCTACTGTACACGGATGGGTGTCCAAATATGTGGTGGTTACCTCCCGCATCAGTGTAGTCAGGCTCAGAACCTGTTCTTGCATTGAAATCTCCACAAAGAAGCACTTTACCCTGCGCCTGAAATGTAATGATTTCTGTCTGGAGATTGTCAAAAAACTGATCATCATAATATGATGAATCTGAAGGAGGAGCATAAGCTGCACATATGTATACATCATTGTCACAATAGATTGTACCTTTGTTAAGTTTTAGCCAAATGTGAGTGGTACCTTTTTTCATTTCATTCAGTGCTAAGTCCTGCTTATGCCAAATGATGATTCCACCTGAGTCTCGGCCCCGTTTAACATTTTTATGTTTGATTGATGGTAGTATACGTTCTCTATAGCCTGAGGGACATTGAGTATCTATGTCTCCACAACACCATGTTTCCAGTAGGATTATGATGTCCTGTCCCTTGATGTTTTTAATCAATTCTGGATTTGTTGTTTTATAACCAAAATGTGAAGAGTATAGGCCCTGGATATTCCAAGAGCTGATAGTTAATGATCTCATTTATAATAAGTGATATTCACTGGTTTGAGTAAAGTACATCGAAAAAAGGAAAAAAAATACTATATATATATATACATATATATACATATATATACGTATATATACATATACATATACATATACATATACATACATACATACATACATACATACACACATACACACATACACACATACATACATATACATACATATACATACACACAAATATACATACACATACATATGCATATACATATATATATATATATATACACACACATACACACACACACACACACACACACACACACACACACACACACACACACACACACACACACACACACACACACACACACACACACACACACACACACACACACACACACACACACATACGTATATATATATATATATATACATACATATATACACTCATACATACAATATACATACACACATACACACACATACACATACATACGTCTGCATATTAGTTGCAGTAGTTGGCGCACCTCTCCTATCTCTGATTGTTCTAGGGGTCTTCTGCGAGAAGTTACCTCAGCATAAGTAGGCTGATGATCTGACTGATACATGGTGTGGACTGCATCATGTGGTCTACTTCCCTGAAGGGCAGTGTTCTGACCGACCCTGGAGTAGTGGTCAGAGCTGTGTTGTGATGGGCTGGGTCTAGTAGAGCTGTGTTGTGATGGGCCAGGTCTAGTAGAGCTGTGTTGTGATGGGCCGGGTCTAGTAGAGCTGTGTTGTGATGGGCCAGGTCTAGTAGAGCTGTGTTGTGATGGGCCGGGTCTAGTAGAGCTGTGTTGTGATGGGCCGGGTCTAGTAGAGCTGTGTTGTGATGGGCCAGGTCTAGTAGAGCTGTGTTGTGATGGGACGGGTCTAGTTGTGCTGTCCTGAGGCGGGTCTGGTCTGGTAAATATGTGCTGTGTTGGGCCTGGTCTAGTAGAGCTGTGCTGTAATAAGCCATGTCTGGCTCTTTTCTCCTCGGGATGGTGGAGGTACTGTTGTTTCAGAAGGTGGGGCGGGGGACCTTTGTTGCTAGGGTGATGGGTGTGTGGGTCCCTGCCAAGTGCTGCATTTTTTAGGTCCTTGGCAAAGGTTCTGATACTGTCCTGATCAAGATGTATATTATCATATAAGTGTTGACATGTCAGAGTGGGGTGGTGAGCCGTTCTGACGTTGAGCAGTGAGGCACAGTCCACAGTGATCTGTTGATTTATTTTGTCAATCAACTTTCCTGGGAAGTCTTTTCTTGGTAGGAGGGTGGACACAACTATATTGGTTGTTGGGAACATAGCCTGTGCCCGTTCTGCCACTCTTCTCACTGCCCCAGATACATTTTCACCTTTGGCATAAAGGTCGTTTGTGCCAGTGTGGTTGATGATGTTGTCAGGGATGTCAATCCTGGTCTGACTGAGTAGCTGCATTGCACTCTCAGTTGTAGGACACCAGAACTTATACACCTGGTATCTAGGGAATAATCTTTCCTGGACTAAGAACTTCCCATTTGAATCAATTAGGATTGCAGTTGTGGGTGATTGTCTGGGTGGAGCAGACTGGGAGCTGGTATTCTGACCTGGGCTGTAGCAGACTGGGAGGCTGGTATTCTGACCTGGGCTGGAGCAGACTGGGAGGCTGGTAGGTTGACCTGGGCTGGAGCAGACTGGGAGGCTGGTAGGTTGACCTGGACTGAAGCAGACTGAGAGGCTGGTAGGTTGACCTGGGCTGGAGCAGACTGAGAGGCTGGTAGGTTGACCTGGGCTGGAGCAGACTGAGAGGCTGGTAGGTTGACCTGGGCTGGAGCAGACTGAGAGGCTGGTAGGTTGACCTGGGCTGGAGCAGACTGAAAGGCTGGTAGGTTGACCTGGGCTGGAGCAGACTGATAGGCTGGTGCAGTGTCATCAGGCTGTGTGGTGGAGGCCATGCTGGTCTCAGGTTCTGCTTGTGTTATTCCAAGCTCGTGGACATGTTCTCTAGATGCAGAGGACACAATGACTCGCTGCCGGTTGAGGGTGTCAATGTACCTCTCTTTTTGTTCTAGCTCCTTTCTTGTTGTGCTCAGATGGTCTCTGAGGTCATCATTTGTCTGACTCAGCTTGTCCATTCTGCTTTCTAATTTAGCAATAGATGCTCTGCTCTCCTCCCTGAACTGTTTCATCTCTTCTTTTAGTTTCTGGACAGTGTCCTCCTCTTGAAGCTTGTTCTCTCTGAGTTCTATGACCTCTGCTTTGACTAGAGAGAGGGTGTTGTGGAAACGTTGCATAGCAGGTGTTCTTATTGAAATTGACATGTCCTTGACTCTGTCTGCTGCAGGTGAGGTAGGTAGAGGGACATTGAGGGCTTCCTGCTGGGTCACAGAGACCATTGGGGTCTGCTTTTCTCCATCTCCCTCCTTGACTTTTTCCTCAGTTTCTGAGATGATTTCAGCGTCTGCTTTTAGGGTAGCAAACCTATTCTCAAAAGCCTGGAGGCTTGAATCATTGCCTTGTATCAATACAGTTCCATTATTATATAAGTTTACTGTGTGATATGTGTTGCTTCGGTCAGCTTCTTCAAAAATGCTGATCTGACATCCTTGGCTGATGCCCCTCTTTTTTGAGAAAGGGAAATGGTTGCAAATAACCTTTTTCCATATGTTCCCTCAATTGGTATTAAAAATTTTATTTGCTCTTGTTTTGTAACCGGTAAGATCTGCAAACAGGCATTCATGGTTCTGTCCCATCAACAAACCTTTCTCTCTCTCTCCCATCCTCTCTCTCTCTCCCCCATCCTCTCTCTCTCTCTCCCATCCTCTCTCTCTCTCTCCCATCCTCTCTCTCTCTCTCCCATCCTCTCTCTCTCTCTCCCATCCTCTCTCTCTCTCTCCCATCCTCTCTCTCTCTCTCTCTCTCTCTCTCTCTCTCTCTCTCTCCTCTCTCTCTCCCATCCTCTCTCTCTCTCTCCTCTCTCTCTCTCACTCCCATCCCCTCTCTCTCTCTCTCTCTCTCCTATCCTCTCTCTCTCGCTCCCATCCCCTCTCTCTCTCTCTCTCTCTCATCTCTCCCCAGCTCTCTCTCTCTCTCTCCCTCTCTCTCTCCCTCTCCCTCTCCCTCTCTCTCTCTCTCTCTCTCTCTCTCTCTCAGGATTAATGGTGAACACATGTTCCAAGGAGGTCACTGTCTTCCAGTGGTTACAATTTAGGATTAGGGGAAACAGTCAGATGGAAACAGCTCCTCTCAGGTAAAACTCCAAACTCTCCCCCTTCAACCCCTTTATCCTCCCATTAGATTGCCTCAAATCACCAACTGAATCCTGCCCCTGCTATTTATTTTGACAAGTGGAGCATGGTTTTTTTCTGAGAGGAGAAATGTAAACAAGACAGATGTGTAAATTAGGTGAGGTGGGGTGGGTTGAGGAGAGTATCAGGGGAAGCAACTGGCCACCGCCTCCCACTAAACCAACATCAGGCACTGGTGGATGGTGGTGATCTCAAACACACATGCATGAACACACACACACACAGATCTAATTAACAGCAGGCCATGCTACTGCCTCTCATGTACACACACACATACGCACGCGTGCCAAACTCTCCGGCTGTCATGATGGTAGAGGAGTCCCACTCTGCCAAGACACTACCACAACAGATAAACCACAATCAGTCGAGGCTCCCCAGAGGAAGAACAAGAGGACCATCCTCGGGGAATTTCATTCAAATAAAAACAATGAAACATTAAAAAACATTGTCCTTTTTAGATAAAACTATACTACATATATGTCACCAAACAATTTATTAAAACAAACTGTTTTGTAATGAAGATCCACAGTAGCCTCAACAGCATGCTGTAGGGTAGCACCATGGTGTAGGGTAGTATCATGGTGTAGGGTAGCACTGTGGTGTAGGGTAGCACCATGGTGTAGGGTAGCACCATGCTGTAGGGTAGCACCATGGTGTAGGGTAGCACCATGCTGTAGGATAGCACCATGCTGTAGGTTAGCACGATGGTGTAGGGTAGAACCATGGTGTAGGGTAGCACCATGGTGTAGGTTAGCAGCATGCTGTAGGGTAGTACCATGGTGTAGGGTAGCACCATGGTGTAGGGTAGCACCATGCTGTAGGGTAGCACCATGGTGTAGGGTAGCATCATGGTGTAGGGTAGAACCATGCTGTAGGGTAGAACCATGCTGTAGGGTAGCACCATGGTGTAGGGTAGCACCATGCTGTAGGGTAGCACCATGCTGTAGGTTAGCACGATGGTGCAGGGTAGACCCATGGTGTAGGGTAGCACCATGGTGTAGGTTAGCAGCATGCTGTGGGTAGTACCATGGTGTAGGGTAGCACCATGCTGTAGGTTAGCACCATGCTGTAGGGTAGCACGATGGTGTAGGGTAGAACCATGGTGTAGCCGAAGGACAGATCATTTGTTGTCCTCCTCTGACATGTTCTCCACCCAATCAAAGGATCAGGGAATGAATCTAGTACTGAAAGCATACGCTACGGCTATCTAGCACTGCAGTGCATAACATGTGGTGAGTAGTTGACTCAGAGTGAAGGACAATAGTTGACCCGTTTTTAACTAATGCATGTCTTTATAAATGAAGGAGAAGCAAGAGAGAGATATAGCTATATTTAGTTGTATTTCTATCACTTTCACTTAGCTAGCGAATACAGCTAGCTAGTTTAGCCAACTCAAACACCCAGCTCAAACAGAGAGGGATGTTATGTTAGCTAGCTGGCTATCCAACACTGGAACTCTTCCAAGTTAACTTCTTGGATATAGGGGGCGCTCTTTTAATTTATGGATAAAAAAACATTCCCGTTTTAAACAAGATATTTTGTCGCGAAAAGATGCTCGACTATGCATATAATTGACAGCTTTGGAAAGAAAACACTCTGACGTTTCCAAAACTGCAAAGATATTGTCTGTGAGTGCCACAGAACTAATGCTACAGGCAAAACCAAGATGAAATTTCATACAGGAAGTGTCCCAGATTTTGAATGCGCTGTGTTCCAATGTCTCCTTATATGGCTGTGTATGGGTCACGAATGAGCTTAGACTTTCTGTCGTTTCCCCAAGGTGTCGACAGCATTGTGACGTATTTGTAGGCAAATCATTGGAAGATTGACCTTAAAAGACTACATCTACCAGGTGGCCGCTTGGTGTCCTCCGATGCAATTATTGCGAAATCTCCAGCTGCGTGTATTTTTCGTTTGCTTCGAGGAGAAACACAGCTGCCACGAATGATTTATCATCGAATAGATATGTGAAAAACACCTTGAGGGTTGATTCTAAACAACGTTTGCCATGTTTCTGTCGATATTATGGAGTTAATTTGGTAAAAAGTTTGGCGTTGTAGAGACTGCATTTTCTGATTTTTTTCTTAGCCAAACGTGATGAACAAAATGGAGCGATTTCTCCTACACAAGTAATCTTTTTGGAAAAACTGAACATTTGCTATCTAACTGAGAGTCTCCTCATTGAAAACATCCGAAGTTCTTCAAAGGTAAATGATTTTATTTGAATGCTTTTCTTGTTTTTGTGAAAATGTTGCCTGCTGAATGCTAGGCTTAATGCTATGCTAGCTATCAATACTCTTACACAAATGCTTGTGTAGCTATGGTTGAAAAGCATATTTTGAAAATCTGAGATGACAGTGTTGTTAACAAAAGGCTAAGCTTGTGAGCCAATATATTTATTTCATTTCATTTGCGATTTTCATGAATAGTTAACGTTGCGTTATGGTAATGAGCTTGAGGCTATAATTACGCTCCCGGATACGGGATTGCTCGACGCTAGAGGTTAAGGTAAGCTTTTGGTTTTATGAATTTATTGCCACCGGTGTAACTGCTAAACTGCCTGCTGCTGACTGTACACTGTACTGCATGATTGTAGCTGGTTTACTAACATGTAAGTTAGTTAACATCTAGTAGCTATGTTGACTATGACGTTAATATGGTGACAACGATGTAGGCTGTGTGTAGTGGTTAGCGGTTATGATATGAATGTTAGGCTTGGGAAGGTTTTTTCACCTGATGTGTTGTGCACTGAAGTCCACAAGCGAAGGGAAAAGATGAGAGGATGTCACGCCCTGATCTATTTCACCTGTCTTTGTGCTTTCTAGTTTTCCCGGTTTTGACCTTTCTGCCAGCCCTTACCCTGAGCCGGCCTGCTGTCCTGTACCTTTGCCCCACTAATCTGGATTTTTTATTTATTTTTTTATTTCACCTTTATTTAACCAGGTAGGCTAGTTGAGAACAAGTTCTCATTTACAACTGCGACCTGGCCAAGATAAAGCATAGCAGTGTGAACAGACAACACAGAGTTACACATGTAAACAATTAACAAGTCAATAACACAGTAGAAAAAAAGAAAGTCTATATACATTGTGTGCAAAAGGCATGAGGAGGTAGGCGAATAATTACAATTTTGCAGATTAACACTGGAGTGATAAATGATCAGATCGGATTACCGATCTCTGCCTGATTTGACCCTAAACCTGCCTGCCTTCCTGTACCTTTTCCCCACGACTCTGGATTATTGACCCCTGCCTGCCTTGACCTGTCGTTTGCCTGCCCCTGTTACTGTAATAAACATTGTTACTTCAACACTGTCTGCATTTGGGTCATACCTGAAACGTGATAGAGGAGGAGGGCGCATAGATGCTAGAAGTAATTATACAACGATCAAAGGGATCATGCTGTTTGTATGTTGCTGTCACGTTCTGACCTTTATTTCCTTTGTTTTGTATTTATTTAGTATGGTCAGGGCGTGAGTTGGGGTGGGCAGTCTGTTTGTTTTTCTATGATTTGGGGATTTGTATGTTTCAGCCTAGTATGGTTCTCAATCAGAGGCAGGTGTCATTAGTTGTCTCTGATTGAGAATCATACTTAGGTAGCCTGGGTTGCACTGTTTGTTTGTGGGTGATTGTCTATGTTAGTTGCTTGGGTCAGCATAGGTCTCATTTATAGCTTCACAGTAATTATTGGTTTATTGTTTTTGTATTCAGTGTTCAGTACTTTCTTTAATTAAATATTCATCATGAACACAAACCACGCAGCATTTTGGTCCTCCGATCCTTCTCGCCTCTCCTCTTCAGATGAAGAGGAGGAAGACCGTGACAGTTGCTGCTATGATAGTGAACAGTGTTTGCGTGTGATCGTGAGTGTATTCATTCTGCCAATTCTGTTCAACAAAATGTTTCTTAAACGGGACAAAACGGGTATAAACATACCGGAATTTTTCCAATAGAAACTCTCATTTGCAACTGTTAATAACTAATAACTAATGGTTATACCCTAGATCAGCTAGATGCAGGCAAAAGTGTGCAAGGCGGTATTGCATGTGTCAATGTCTGTCACCTATGTTGTAAACTTTCATTCATAGGCTAGGATGTAGCAACCTCATGATGGGTATAAATAAAAATGTGCCTAAACCTATCGATGTTACATTGAGCTGAGTGAATGGAATATGAATGAGTCATCCAATATGCTGTAATAGAAATAAGGCCACGCTCATTAAAAGAAATTATCGTCCTCCCTCATCTTAAACATCACTGACCACCATGTATGTTTGTCCTCCAAGAAAGGGAAAGAGGTTGAGAGAAAGACAGATGTATGGAGAGAAAGTGAAAGAGGGGACGTTGATTAAGGGGGAGAACAGACAGTGAGTGAGTGAGTGAGAGAAATACAGCAAGAGAGAGGAATAGAGGGATAAAGAGCAACACACCAATAGAGACTAAGAGGGATGTAGAGAGGGGTAGAGAGCAGGAGAGTCAGACCGACAACATGGGTTGGGTTGGGTTGGATACCCTAAGCACACACCCAGAGGGTATGTGGGCAATGCTGGACGTGTCTCTCCAGCAAGGAAAATAATTCTGCTGACCTTCCCCCATCCCTTCATTCTTGAGTGGAAGTGGGAATGCAGGAAGATGATTATCAATGAAAAATTGAGAAATGGAGAGACAACTAGACAGAGAGTGACAGAGAGAGAGAGAGAGAGAGAGAGAGAGAGAGAGAAACCCCCAAACTCCACAGCACACGGTTCAGAGTGCCTCACGTGCACCCGCCTCCAATACTCTTTCTGGGCTAAGCTGGAGTTGGAGAAGAGTAATCGGTCTACTGTAGTAAAGGACAGCTACGGAGAGAAAATAGTAAATCAAATCAAATCAAATTTTATTTGTCACATACACATGGTTAGCAGATGTTAATGCGAGCGTAGCGAAATGCTTGTGCTTCTAGTTCCGACAATGCAGTAATAACCAACAAGTAATCTAACTAACAATTCCAAAACTACTGTCTTATACACAGTGTAAGGGGATAAAGAATATGTACATAAGGATATATGAATGAGTGATGGTACAGAGCAGCATAGGCAAGATACAGTAGATGGTATCGAGTACAGTATATACATATGAGATGAGTATGTAAACAAAGTGGCATAGTTAAAGTGGCTAGTAATACATGTATTACATAAGGATGCAGTCTGATATAGAGTACAGTATATACGTATGCATATGAGATGAATAATGTAGGGTAAGTAACATTATATAAGGTAGCATTGTTTAAAGTGGCTAGTGATATATTTACATTTCCCATCAATTCCCATTATTAAAGTGGCTGGAGTTGAATCAGTGTCAGTGTCAGTGTGTTGGCAGCAGCCACTCAATGTTAGTGGTGGCTGTTTAACAGTCTGATGGCCTTGAGATAGAAGCTGTTTTTCAGTCTCTCGGTCCCAGCTTTGATGCACCTGTACTGACCTCGCCTTCTGGATGATAGCAGGGTGAACAGGCAGTGGCTCGGGTGGTTGATGTCCTTGATGATCTTTATGGCCTTCCTGTAACATCGGGTGGTGTAGGTGTCCTGGAGGGCAGGTAGTTTGGCCCCGGTGATGCGTTGTGCAGACCTCACTACCCTCTGGAGAGCCTTACGGTTGTGGGCGGAGCAGTTGCCGTACCAGGCGGTGATACAGCCCGCCAGGATGCTCTCGATTGTGCATCTGTAGAAGTTTGTGAGTGCTTTTGGTGACAAGCCGAATTTCTTCAGCCTCCTGAGGTTGAAGAGGTGCTGCTGCGCCTTCTTCATGATGCTGTCTGTGTGAGTGGACCAATTCAGTTTGTCTGTGATGTGTATGCCGAGGAACTTAAAACTTGCTACCCTCTCCACTACTGTTCCATCGATGTGGATAGGGGGGTGTTCCCTCTGCTGTTTCCTGAAGTCCACAATCATCTCCTTAGTTTTGTTGACGTTGAGTGTGAGGTTATTTTCCTGACACCACACTCCGAGGGCCCTCACCTCCTCCCTGTAGGCCGTCTCGTCGTTGTTGGTAATCAAGCCTACCACTGTTGTGTCGTCCGCAAACTTGATGATTGAGTTGGAGGCGTGCGTGGCCACGCAGTCGTGGGTGAACAGGGAGTACAGGAGAGGGCTCAGAACGCACCCTTGTGGGGCCCCAGTGTTGAGGATCAGCGGGGTGGAGATGTTGTTGCCTACCCTCACCACCTGGGGGCGGCCCGTCAGGAAGTCCAGTACCCAGTTGCACAGGGCGGGGTCGAGACCCAGGGTCTCGAGCTTGATGACGAGCTTGGAGGGTACTATGGTGTTGAATGCCGAGCTGTAGTCGATGAACAGCATTCTCACATAGGTATTCCTCTTATCCAGATGGGTTAGGGCAGTATGCAGTGTGGTTGAGATTGCATCGTCTGTGGACCTATTTGGGCGGTAAGCAAATTGGAGTGGGTCTAGGGTGTCAGGTAGGGTGGAGGTGATATGGTCCTTGACTAGTCTCTCAAAGCACTTCATGATGACGGAAGTGAGTGCTACGGGGCGGTAGTCGTTTAGCTCAGTTACCTTAGCTTTCTTGGGAACAGGAACAATGGTGGCCCTCTTTGAAGCATGTGGGAACAGCAGACTGGTATAGGGATTGATTGAATATGTCCGTAAACACACCGGCCAGCTGGTCTGCGCATGCTCTGAGGGCGCGGCTGGGGATGCCGTCTGGGCCTGCAGCCTTGTGAGGGTTAACACGTTTAAATGTCTTACTCACCTCGGCTGCAGTGAAGGAGAGTCCGCATGTTTTCGTTGCAGGCCGTGTCAGTGGCACTGTATTGTCCTCAAAGCGGGCAAAAAAGTTATTTAGTCTGCCTGGGAGCAAGACATCCTGGTCCGTGACTGGGCTGGATTTCTTCTTGTAGTCCGTGATTGACTGTAGACGCTGCCACATGCCTCTTGTGTCTGAGCCGTTGAATTGAGATTCTACTTTGTCTCTGTACTGACGCTTAGCTTGTTTGATAGCCTTGCGGAGGGAATAGCTGCACTGTTTGTATTCGGTCATGTTACCAGTCACCTTGCCCTGATTAAAAGCAGTGGTTCGCGCTTTCAGTTTCACGCGAATGCTGCCATCAATCCACGGTTTCTGGTTAGGGAATGTTTTAATCGTTGCTATGGGAACGACATCTTCAAAGCACGTTCTAATGAACTCGCACACCGAATCAGCGTATTCGTCAATATTGTTATCTGACGCAATACGAAACATATCCCAGTCCACGTGATGGAAGCAGTCTTGGAGTGTGGAGTCAGCTTGGTTGGACCAGCGTTGGACAGACCTCAGCGTGGGAGCCTCTTGTTTTAGTTTCTGTCTGTAGGCAGGGATCAACAAAATGGAGTCGTGGTCAGCCTTTCCGAAAGGAGGGCGGGGCAGGGCCTTATATGCGTCGCGGAAGTTAGAGTAACAATCATCCAAGGTTTTTCCGCCCCTGGTTGCGCAATCGATATGCTGATAAAATTTAGGGAGTTTTGTTTTCAGATTAGCCTTGTTAAAATCCCCAGCTACAATGAATGCAGCCTCCGGATTAATGGATTCCAGTTTGCAAAGAGTCAAACAAAGTTCGTTCAGAGTCATCGATGTGTCTGCTTGGGGGGGGGATATATACGGCTGTGATTATAATCGAAGAGAATTCTCTTGGTAGATAATGCGGTCTACATTTGATTGTGATGAATTCTAAATCAGGTGAACAGAAGGATTTGAGTTCCTGTATGTTTCTTTCATCACACCATGTCTCGTTAGCCATAAGGCATACGCCCCCGCCCCTCTTCTTACCAGAAAGATGTTTGTAGACCAATAGGGACAGTAGGGACAGCACAGAAGAGGACACAGTGAAAAAAAATGAATTACAGCATAGCAGGAGAAAGAGCAGGGAGGCTTACCATACAGTAGAGACAGTAGAGCTGAGATGATAATATTTTCAAAAGGAGGGAGGCTTACCATACAGTAGAGACAGTAGAGCTGAGATGATAATATTTTCAAAAGGAGGGAGGCTTACCATACATTAGAGACAGTAGAGCTGAGATTATAATATTTACAAAAGGAAAGTGCTCTAACCTGCTTACCTAAACTAATTCAGAGGGATTTGTAAAAGCAAGGTCACACATATCAGACCAGTGATGTCAGTCGATAAAGGCCATGATGTGAAGAAATACTTTATTAAAAATAACACAGAAGGACTTGACATGCCTTGTGTTTGATGACACACTGTATATTCCATATATACAGATGTAAGATCTCAATTTGAGCAGCAACAAGAAATGTGAATTTTCATATGGATTATAATCAATTGTCATTTGTGTTGGTATTAATACAGTTTTCATAAGTTCAAACAAAACACTTTTTAAAGACTTTTTAAAGCTCAGATACACCACAAGTTTGCATTTCCTGCTGGAAAATTCTCTGTGTGTGTGTGTGTGTGTGTGTGTGTGTGTGTGTGTGTGTGTGTGTGTGTGTGTGTGTGTGTGTGTGTGTGTGTGTAACTCCCTAACTCACTGAGGTGTTTCAGGTCAGGACTGGTGCCTCTCACATGGGCATGAGGTCAGCCTACCATTTAAAAACACAGTGGGAGACAAATGATGTCCTCAACCACCACTCCTAGTGACTGCCTGTTTCCCCACAGAAACACAACAATAAAGCGCAGAGGATGGGGGAAATTGAGAGTGACTGGGAGAGAGTGGGAGAGAATGAGAGTAATGGGGATGAAAGGGAGTTTAAATGGGGGTGAATGAGGGTGGATGGGGTGAATGGGAGAGAGTGAATGGGCGAGTGAATAGGGGAGAGTGGGGGAGAATAGGGGACAATAGGAGAGTAAATGTGGGTGAACGGGAGAGTGGATGGGGGTGAATGGGCGAGTGAAGAGGAGAATTGGACACTGAATAGTGGTAAATAGGCGCTGGACTCAGTCCTTCAGTCCGGTTATCGGTGAGGTTTGAACGGGTTGAAAAAGAATGGAAGGAGACCCGATCCTGACCCCAGCTCCTGCTACGGAAATTATCCCGCCAATTATCCCGAGCCATATTCCCCTTGTGTCCAGACCACTTTGCTCCGGGCCTTTACGACCTTAGGAAACTTTCAGTGTTATTTTACTGCGGTGACCTCACTGTAGTTAGAGTGCTCTGCAGCACACGGCAGTACCGCAGGGTAATAGAGGACTTCTACTTGCCACAACCCAAACGCATGACATCAGGGTAGAGGGTTGTGGATATGGTATACCGTAGTTAGTAGGTTAGTAGGGGTTGGGGGGCTAGAAGGGGTTCACAAACACACACTTTGATTGACAGTGGCAATTTGACACACAAACACACACACAATAAAGCATACAACACAGCAAAGCACAGAGAAACGTGAATACAACACACGCACACATGCACACACACAAAACTACTACTACACCACAATATAAGAGAGCACCAGGCAGTTTCCCCTATATTCATTTAACCGCTCCCAAAAATATAATGTAATTTTTTGGATATATATACAGTATTTCTGTGGAAAAATACTCCCGCAGCGGAAGTTGCCGCCACTATTTCAATGTAATTTCCAGGACGTTCCACCTCTGAAGAATAACTAAGGCTACTTATACAATACCAGTCAAAAGTTTGGACACACCTACTCATTCAAGAGTTTTTCTTATTTTTTACAAATGTTCTATATTGTAGAAAAATAGTGAAAACATCAAAAACATCCAGCTTCACCTGGAATGCTTTTCCAACAGTTTTGAAGGAGTTCCCACATATGCTGAGCACTTGTTGGCTGCTTTCCGTCACTCTGCGGTCCAACTCATCCCAAACCATCTCAAATGGGTTGAGGTCGGGTGACTGTGGAGGCCAGGTCATCTCATGCAGCACTCCATCACTCTCCTTCTTGGTCAAATATTCCAGTGGGTCAGAAGTTTACATACACTAAGTTGACTGTGCCTTTAAATGGCTTGGAAAATTCCAGAAATGATGTCATGGCTTTAGAAGCCTCTGATAGGCTAATTGACATCATTTTCATCAATTGGAGGTGTATCTGTGGATGTATTTCAAGGCCTCCCTTCAAACTCAGTGCCTCTTTGCTTGACATCATGGGAAAATCTAAAGAAATCAGCCAAGACCTCACACAAGTCTGGTTCATCCTTGGGAGCAATTTCCAAACGCCTGAAGGTACCACATTTATCTGTACAAACAATAGTACGCAAGTATAAACACCATGGGACCACACAGCCGTCATACAGCTCAGGAAGGAGACGCGTTCTGTTTTCTAGAGATGAACGTACTTTGGTGCGAAAAGTGCAAATCAATCCCAGAACAACAGCAAAGGACCTTGTGAAGATGCTGGAGGAAACAGGTACAAAACTATCTACATCTACAGTAAAATTAGTCCTATATCGACATGACCTGAAAGGCCCCTCAGCAAGGAAGAAGTCACTGCTCCAAAACCGCCATAAAAAAAAGCCAGACTACGGTTTGCAACTGCACATGTTGACAAAGACCGTACTTTCTGGAGAAATGTCCTCTGGTCTGATGAAACAAAAATAGAAATGTTTGGCCATAATGACCGTTGTTATGTTAGGAGGAAAAAGGGTGAGGCTTGCAAGGTGAAGGACACCATCCCAACCGTGAAGCACAGGGGTGGCAGCATCATGTTGTGGGGTGCTTTGCTGCAGGAGGGACTGGTGCACTTCACAAAATAGATGGCCTCATGAGGTAGAGAAATGATGTGGATATATTGAAGCAACATCCCAAGACATCAGTCAGGAAGTTAAACTTGGTTGCAAATGGGTCTTCCACTTGGACAATGACCCCAAGGTTATTTCCAAAGTTGTGGCAAAATGACTTAAGGACAACAAAGTCAAGATATTGGAGTGGCCATCACAAAGCCCTGACCTCAAGCCTATAGAAAATATGTGGGCAGAACTGAACAAGTGTGTGCATGCAAGAAGGTCTACAAACCTGACTCAGTTACATCAGCTCTGTCAGGAGGAATGGGCCAAAATTCACCGAACTTATTGCGGGAAGCTTTTGAAGGCTACCCGAAAAGTTTGACCCAAGTTAAACAATTTAAAGGCAATGCTACCAAATACTAATTGAGTGTATGTAAATTTCTGACCCACTGGGAATGTGATGAAAAAAATGAAAGCTGAAATAAATATATTATTCTGACATTTCTCATTCTTAATTATATAAAGTGGTGATCCTAACTTTTTACAAGGATTAAATGTCAGGAATTGTGAAAAACTGAGTGTAAATGTATTTGGCTAAAGTGTATGTAAACTTCCGACTTCAACTGTAACATGCTATTTATCAAATAAATTCTCTGTAATTAATATTACCTGATTAAACTAATCATGTAAATGTAATTAACTAGGAAGTCGGGGCACCACAGAATCATGTTTATAGAGCTGTTGTCTTCTGAATAAACTCTTAAATACCTGGTAATATTTTATATCAATAGCAGTCAATTATTAATTGTCACCTTATTCAGTCTCATCTGAATGTCATAAAATTCTTGGTTATCTTCACGAACCCTGGCTAACAAGTTGAATCAGCAATACAACCTTTGGTTTAATTATTTATTTAATAGATACCTAAATAATAACTAATTATGTTATAAAAGAAAACGTCCTTTGTGGATGAAACCGATATGACAGCTGGTTACACAAAGAAAGTGGGTTGGGTTTGAATGAAAGCGCGGGAAGACTGAGGAGCAAATGGATTGGGTCTCTATCGGACCTTATGAAGCTAAGCTATCGTAAATACAGAATCTTACACATTCTAAATAAACGCCCATTCGGAAAAGGAAAATGCAATAAATATATTTACTCTGAGCTGCGCTTTGATAGATTGGTCAAAAATGGAAGGCTGCATTGCCCAGCAGAGATCTCCCTTTGTCACGTTCGGTGGAATAATTATCGGACCAAACTGCATTGCGATATGGTATCCACATAATATTTAATTGAAAACGCACAAAACAACAAAGAAAGAACGAAACAAACAACAAACCGTGACTACAAAGGTGCTACATGCACTAACTCAAAACAATATCCCATAAAACACAGGTGGAAAAAAATGCTACTTAAATATGATCCCCAATTAGAGACAACCATAGCCAGTTGATTCTAATTGTGAATCATACCAAACACCAACATAGAAAAACTAAACTAGAGCCCCACATAGAAAATAATAACTAGAAAACCCCCCAGTCACGTACTGACCCAGTCACACCCTGACCGGAGTCCGGCTGCAAATCCTGAAACCAAAAGGGAGGGTTAGGGGGGTGTCTAGTGTCGGTGGCGGCTCTGGTGCGGGGTGAAGTATCCGCTCATCCCACAGATCCGTCAGCATCCGGGGAGGCTCTGGTACGGGACGAAGAACCTGCTCAGCTCGCGGATCCACCATCTTTGATGGCGGCTCTGATGCGGGTCGAAGGACCCGCTCATCCCATGGATCCAGCCATGGACCCAGGATGAACACTGTGCCTGAACTGGACCTCGGTATCAACGAAGGCTCCTGCCATGGAGCGGGACTGGACACCAGATCTGAACTGGATATCAGTGCAGAGGAATGCTCCTGCCTTGGAGCAGGACTGGACGCCGTATCTGGACTGAGCACCGGCGCAGGGGAAGGCTCCTGCCATGGAGAGGTACTGGACGCTGTGCCTGGACTGGGCACCAACGCAGAAGAAGACTCTGGCCTTGGAGCTGGATTGGATGCCATGCTTCGACTGGGCATCGGCGCAGCGGAAGGCTCCGGCCATGGAGCTGGAGGTTCCAGACCATTGACCGTCGCAGGAGGTTCCGGAACGTTGACCGTCGCAGGAGGTTCCGGACCGTTGACCGTCTCAGGAGGTTCCGGACCGTTGACCGTCTCAGGAGGTTCCGGACCGTTGACCGTCTCAGGAGGTTCCGGACCGTTGACCGTCTCAGGAGGTTCCGGACCGTGAAGCGTCTCAGGAGGATCCGGACCGTGAAGCGCCTCAGCAGGATCCGGAACGTGAAGCGTCTCAGGAGGATCCGGACCGTGAAGCGTCTCAGGAGGATCCGGACCGTGAAGCGTCTCAGGACGATCAGGACCGTGAAGCGTCTCAGGTGGTTCCGGACCGTGAACCGTCTCAGGAGGATCCGGACCGTGAAGCGTCTCAGGTGAAGCGTCTCAAGCTCTGGACCGGGGACCGTCGCCGGAAGCTCTGGACCGGGGACCGTCGCCGGAAGCTCTGGACCGGGGACCGTCGCCGGAAGCTCTGGACCGGGGACCGTCGCCGGAAGCTCTGGACTGGGGACCGTCGCCGGAAGCTCTGGACTGGGGATCGTCGCCGGAAGCTCTGGACTGGGGACCATCGCCGGAAGATGTGAACTGGGGAGAAGCACTTGAGGCCAGAAGCGTGGAACTGGCACAGGTTGCACCAGACTGCTAACCGGATCCTCTGGTCGGATGTTGAGCAGAACACACTTGCACAACATCTCTCTCATCTCACTCTCTCCCAATTTTGCCATTGCATCCCTGACAATCTCTGGCTCTTCCCTCTGCTCAGCCGCCAGCTCCATTTGACCCCCCCCCCCCAAAAAAAACTTGGGGTTGTCCTTGGGCTTTCTGTAGCCGCGAGCCCTGTAGTCATCGCTGTCCTCCATAATCTCCTTCCGTCTGTCGCCAAGGAAGGGTTTCACATCTCCCCATCACTTCTTCCCATGTCCAGAAATCCTTCCCTCTTTGGACACACTGCTTGGTCCTGGTTTGATGGGATATTCTGTCACGTTCGCTGGAATAATTATCGGACCAAACTGCAGCGCGATATGGTTTCCACATAATATTTAATTGAAAACGCACAAAACAACAAAGAAAGAACGAAACAAACAACAAACCGTGACTACAGAGGTGCTACGTGCACTAACTCAAAACAATATCCCATAAAACACAGGTGGAAAAAATGCTACTTAAAACTTTTGTGACTAGGGGGCAGTATTTTCATTTTTGGAAAAATAACGTTCCCGTAGTAAATGGAATATTTTGTCAGGACAAGATGCTAGAATATACATATCATTGACAGCTTAGGATAGAAAACACTAAAAATATTGTCTGTGAGTATAACAGAACTGATGTTGCAGGCGAAAGCCTGAGACAAATCCAATCCGGAAGTACCTCATGTTTTGAAAGCGTTGCGTTCCAATGCGTCCCTATTGAGCAGTGAATGGGCTATCAACCAGATTACTCTTTCTCCGTATTCCTGAAGGTGTCTACAGCATTGTGACGTAGTTTTACGCATTTATGTTGAAGAATACCCGTAAGCGGCTACATTGCACAAGTGGTCACCTGATGGCTCCCATAGTGACTCTCGCGTAAAATACAGAGGTAGTCATTATTCCAATCGGTCCTACTGAAAAACTAATTGTCCCAACGGATATATTATAGAATAGATATTTGAAAAATACCTTGAGGATGGATTATAAACAACGTTTGCCATGTTTCTGTCGATATTAGGGAGCTAATTTGGAATATATTCGGGCGATTTCTCAGCCAAACGTGAAGAACAAACAGAGCTATTTCGCCTACAAAAATAATATTTTTGGAAAAAAGGAACATTTGCTATCTAACTGGGAGTCTCGTGAGTGAAAACATCCGAAGCTCATCAAAGGTAAACGATTTAATTTGATTGCTTTTCTGATTTCCGTGACCAAGTTACCTGCTGCTAGCTGGACAAAATGCTATGCTAGGCTATCGATAAACTTACACATATGCTTGTCTAGCTTTGGCTGTAAAGCATATTTTGAAAATATGAGATGACAGGGTGATTAACAAAAGGCTAAGCTGTGTCTCAATATATTTAATTTGTGATTTTCATGAATAGGAATATTTTCTAGGAATATTTATGTCCGTTGCGTTATGCTAATTAGTGTCAGTCGATGATTACGCTCACGCATGCGGGATGGGTAGTCACTAGAGGTTTATGATGCCCAATTAGAGACAACGATAGCCAGCTGCCTCTAATTGGGAATCATAACAAACACCAACATATAAAAACTCAACTAGAACGCCACATAGAAAATAATAACTAGAAAACCCCCCAGTCACGCCCTGACCTACTCTACCATAGAAAATAAGGGCTCTCTTTGGTCAGGACGTGACACCCTTGTCCTTTGAAGAATATTTCTGAGCGGATGCCTTGTGCCCTGTCGTTCTGAAGAGATTGTTTGTCCTTGCTTAGGCCATGCACGTTTACAGCTGCTGCTGATAAGTCGACATCTAGGATGTATCACTTATTTACTAAATAAGAGTTCAAAGTTCATGCCAAGTTGCCATACTATAAGCTCATCCTACATTCTGACTGGTGTACTCGTGGCGTGGCGATCGTCACTTCCACGTTGAAATTCGCCCTTCTAAACGTATGGACATCAGTACTCACGTCATCGGGAAGACAATGTTAATTTTGTTAGGTTGTAGTCGTTCAACCAGAGCTCACTCTGAGGTTGGCTTTGTTCGCCGTGAGTTGGGTCACGGGGCTCTTATAGAAATGTAGAAAAGGGTTTGGTTCATAATTTCCAACCAATGTCTATTCAAGTGGGCGTGGCCACTAATTGAGCCTATTTTACTTTTGAAAACAATTATCTAATTTTACAAACTAAAATAACATTTAATCTTTTCACAAATAGTTTCATATTTCAACATTTAAATTGCACAACAATTCCATGAGAATCTGATAACTAGAATGTGTAGACTTTCCAAGATACAGTTTATGTCCTATCATCAGTAATAATGTCTCAGACGACAAGTTATCTGACATCATAGCATTGGATACTTTCAACTGGTTGGATTAAATAAAGATTGTTCTTTTCCCCAACCTTTTGATGTTACAATACTCTCTCTATGTTAACAAAGGGCTTTCCAAGAGTCCATTCTGTAGAGTGGAGAGAAAAAGGGGGAAATGTATTTATGGGGGGTCATAAACCTACCCCAACAGGGCAATGGCATGACACCTATCTTTTATTTCACCATCTACTGTTATATCCAAAGTTTTGCCATCTTCCATAAATCGTGGCCGCAAATACGTCATAGAAATTGTTAGAAAGAATAAGATGAATCTCTGGTAATATCATCCTGAGACCCAGCAATATATTTTTTTACTCTCTAGTGAACATCAGTTCTTGGTCCGTATCTCTGAGGCCATACAAGCCACTGTATTAAGTCCAATTGTCCCTTTAGAGAACATTCTGTGCTTTTCAATGATATCACATGTGTGGGGGTGTGACCATGCCAACTTTATCTTCCTGCTTCTTATTAAAAAAAAATGTCACAATGTGCACATTTTATGGACATTTGAAAAGAAGTGTGTTTAATTATTAATGGTAATTTTTGTGAGTTTGATATTTAAATTGTTTCTAGTACTGTAAGTTAATATCTCAGAAATAGTTAAGTGAGTTGTCAGGACTGTGTAATCATTTTCACATTAAATAATCGTTAAATTTAGAGCTTAACAAGAAACGTCCTCTGTAGTGGACACAAGGATGCTGCAACTAGTTTTTCACCTACTCTACCCATTGACTGTAATGTTCATTTTTTCTTTCTTCCTAATGACCACTATAGCGGACAATTTTGCACTAACAATAAAAGACAAATAAATAAATAAAAATCACCCCAAACACTTTACATTGTAATGGACATGGTGCAACATTTGATAGGTAGGGTGCTGGCAGGCTTCGACTGCGGTAGAGCATAGCCAAGTCAGTCATGCTCAAGGTTTCCATAGGGGAAGTGAATTGATAGGCTACAATGACTTTACTCATGATCATTCATGCCACAAATGACATGCAACTATAAGTTCCTTGAATTTTCTTTCGTCAGTCCCTTTTCATTAGACACTTGTGGTTTCTAGCTAAAGTTACACCAATCAAAGCAGTGTAGTGGGACAGAAGCCTGTTTGGCTCATCTCAAGTCGTGAAGAGGAAGAACTTTGCAGATGTTTCAATCCCAGCCCTGAAACGTTACATAGGATGAGCATTATTTGTGCATCATATCATAGGAAAAGACACAGCATTCATACAGATTTGCACAAACTGGGCTGTTCGGATTTGTCACTTCAAGCCCAAATATATCATACTTTGGCTAAGAACAATGACTTATTGACTTACATTTCTGTGCAACATCATGGGTAAGTTCTGGCCATCGTCTTTCAGCATGAAAAAGTGGATGTCTACTCGTGTGGGAGTTTATGGATAGTGTAAGATTTTAGCAATTAAGTCATTTTTCTAATCTAGTCAGCCTTGAACTTCAAATCCTCAATGAGAGCGGGCAGTCGTTCTTCTTTGCTACTTAATCATAGTCAGTTGAACTCATGGATACCATTGTTATGTTTCTGCGTGCAGTTTGAAGGAAGTTTCTAGGGCTAGTGCAATGACTGGAAGTCTATGGGAACAGCTACCTTTGCCACGGCTGCTGAAAAAGATCCTAGGCCGAAACACTGCCAGGCCTTGCAGTCAAGGGAGAAGGAGAAAGATAAAGAAACGGGAAACAGGAACAGGTTATGGCATCTGGCAGACATCGGACCCGGTCAAGGCAGCTCAAACAGCCAATCATTATGATGTAAATAGCCCATCACAGCCAGTCAAACAGCTTGGCACCTAAAAGGGGATAATTACGTCTAGTCTTATTTTGACAACTGCAATTGATGCAAGCAACTGGGCTCATAGAATCGCATACAATCTCTGATTGCTGGTGTTAGCAGACTAAATATAATCATTTAAAGCCTTGAATTGAGCAGAGATCAAAGGGCCTGGGAATACCAACCGCAAACTAACCAAATCAATCTATTAGTCAATCAATGTGCTAATTACCTCCTAATAAGGGATCTCAATGGTTTGAGACGGGTCTGCTGCTTTCATTCACACTAAAGCGATGTGGACAGCCCCACAGCTGCCTCTGTCCGATTATCACAGTCATTTTTCACAGGCAATGGAGCGCGATTCATAATCCCAATCCATCCCAATGAAACCATATGGAGCCCAAGGATCGCCAGAAAGGGATGCAAGAGAAAGATTCTTCCCATATCAAGCCCTGGGTAGGGGGAGAGCTGGAGAAGAGTGGAAACGGAGAATAACGGTACAGCTACGCCGGATGCTGAAGTTCAAACGGTCAGGTAAGAAACAGTGAATAGGCAGAAACTGTTTTGACTGAGTCACTGTATAAACAAAAAACCGAGACAGGAGGAAAAGTGAAGAGAGAATAGAGGACTCAGGTTCGGAAAACCACCTCACACACTCACAGACAGAAAGAAACACACACTGACCCTGGAGCTTCCACTGGGGATGACTGCATGTCTGTGTAAACATTCAACAGTCCAAACAAGACAATGCTGACCAGACACCATACTGTCTCTGTAAGATATTGGGGGGTATCCTGGAGGTTACAGAGACGGGCCGGTAACCCTTGAGCTGCCTGCGAAGACATCTGCAGGGAGTGATCTGGTATCAATATCCCTGTATACTACATATCGCTGTCATGCCCTTGAACAAGGCACTTTATCCCAATAAAGCACGTATTGTATTGTATATAGAAGACACGAAGGGGAGTGGTTGTGTGTGTGTGTGTGTGTGTGTGTGTGTGTGTGTGTGTGTGTGTGTGTGTGTGTGTGTGTGTGTGTGTGTGTGTGTGTGTGTGTGTGTGTGTGTGTGTGTGTGTGTGTGTGTGTGTGTGTGTGTGTGTGTGTGTGTGTGATGTAAGTAGGGATGGCCACGGTTATTCCTTTAGCCGGTAATAGCTGGCTTTTGTCCATCATTTTTTTAAATGAAAAGCAGATAAATAAATTTGCCACAGGCCAATAGTCCAGGAGAAGAAGAAGAAATCCTATTGGAAATAATGATTTTATCTTATTCATTGATGGAAATACAAGTTGATGGAAATACATTTTAACTGGAAAAATGCAGGTCAAATCATGACGTAGGTGATTTTCAGGTCAGAAAGTCGGAGTTGTAAATCCGAGTTGGAAGACTGTTCAAAATATTTTTCTCAGTCTGAGTTTTTCTCAGTCTCAGTTCCCAGTGTTCTTGAAAGCACTGAGAAGGAAGTCAGAGATTTCAGAGTTCCGAGTTCCATTTCTTTTGAACGTAGCATCAAACCGCAATGGAAGTCAAGCTTCATCAGCATTTTTAGAACATACTTTATTGTTTGAAACTTGAACGTTTTAATACATGTTACGAGCCATGTCTTAGGGCTACCTTGCTTCAAATTAGCCTAATAGATATCCTGTCTTTCTACATTTCTAACAGATATTTTCATCTCTGTCACATGAAACCGCCGCATGTTGCAGTGCTCTTTTGACAACAGTGCTTTCCTGTTAATTGCATTGCGGTCCGGAAATTCGTGCGTAGCCTACCTACTGCTTTGCATGCAGGGTTGCCATGTCCGCAGTTTTCTTGTCAATCGGCCTATATTGAAAACGGATGTTGTGGGTGAAAATGTATTGGTCGCAGGTTGCAGGTTTTTGGGCTACTTCTAATTTGTATTGTGGCCGCCATGGCATTCATTTGTATTTTTGTATTCACTGTGACCTGCTGCAGGCAGTGAGGCAACCTGTTTCTGAGTGAATGTGTGAGTGATTGTGTGAGTGGGGAGTGAGAGAGTGTGTGCATGAAAGGGAAGTGTGTGTGTGTGTTCAAATGGAGGTTATGGAACTCCCTCGCATGCATTCTGTTTTGGGAAAAAGTCCACAATGAATCTGACATTACATTTGGAGAATGATAGCTGTTGGCCTATGTAGGCTACTGTAGCCTACCATTTGATTCAATAAATATGTTGAAATGACCATATCACTGGAGTTTGGCCCACCTGTGTAGGCCACCTGTGTAGGCCACCTGTGTAGGCCACCTGTGTAGGCCACCTGTGTAGCCAACCTGATTGAATAAATAGCCTATAACTTCAGTTTATTGTTGTTGTAGCCTTGTGTTATTATGCCATTATTAATGGCCATGTTTAGTTAATGAAATTGGAAGTTATCAATTGTGATCATGATCACAGTTCTATTGCAATTGCCATCAGCTGTTATTGGAATGCATTAGATTAAGATAAGAGTCGGTCAGATTAGGCTACAGATAAAACCTTCTTTTTTTAAACACTGGCTGTTGTTGACAAGCATTGGCCTATTCAGTTCATATCTATATTATTAATATTTGATTCAGTGATTGATCCAATCCACAGTAGCCTGTTCCAGCAGGGCAACAGAAGCACTCCCTACTTCGAAATTGCCTCGCTATTCATATTGAATAAATGTGTCTGTCAATTGATCTAAGCAAGCTCCTAAATTGTTCATTTAACATGTTGTCTACATCTTGCCTAGGCTACTGTGGGCTATCTGAAATTAGATGTAGGCCTATCAGGGGCTGTAGGCTACTTGTATCTAGCTAACCAAACCACAATAAAGTTTAATTACAATCATAAACCCAGATTTTTGTCAGTAGTCCTAGCCTATGCCTATTGAAATGACAAATCAATCTCCAGAATGGGTCATTTATAATGGTTTTAGTCTTAACATCTGGCACATCATAAAGTCGCAATTGCCTAACTTTCATTGCCCAGAGATTTTGAGATCCTCTGTCCAGCTTTCATCCCTCTAACTGTCCTGTTGGATGTATCTATAGTTATGCATATGCAGGGGCACCGCCAGGGATTTTGGGCCCCATGAAAAAATATCACATTGGGCCCCTCCACCACAGACCACACCAACCCTGCGCAATTGCTGTAACCACACACCTCCAGAACCCAATCGACCCATTCAACACTTTAAATAACTACCTTTGCAGGCTTGCAACTTTCTTGTAGTCCAATGTTTACTGTACGATATTTACTGACAGTCAGCTGTGAAAATATAACACTGTGCAGTCATGCATGCAACATTCTGCATACAGTGGAATTCACTATTTGATGCAAGACTGATACCCTCTGTAAGAAATGTGCTAAAGGCTGTCTTTTAGTCTAAATGTCATGAAAAAAAATCTTGAATGGAAAATTCTCTTAACATTAATGAATAACTTAAAATAAATATCATTTAAATATACATTAATATCTTCAATCAAAATTAATTACCATTATCATCTATAGAATTATATAACAAACAAAATAAAAAAATCAGCAGCAGACTTTTGAGCTAAGAATACATACCAACTAGACAATAAGCAGCTGTAAAAGTGGAAATGGAAAATGGAAAACAAAAGGGAAATGAAAAGGCCTGATGGTGGCCCTAGAGGAAAGGTCAAGTGGTCACCAAATCAATAGGTTTCTTCCACTTGGGTTCTTAATTGAGCACAACAAATGTCATGGCAATCCAGCCATTACTTATATCTTGTTCTCAGTCTTGTTCTCAGCCTGTGGGCATCATGTGTGTAGTGATCCAATATCTATAGCCATGCCATTTAACAGTTATCACTGGCCCTTGCTCAGCCTTACTCACCAAGAGCCCAGCGCCGAGCCTTCTTGCTATCAAAGTCACTGATTACATTTTTGAAGTCCAGCTTTCTAGCTAATTGACTTTCAATGGACAGCATAGCAAGACTGCAAAGCCTGTCCTGGGACATAGTGGACCTCCAATAGTTTTTTAAATCCGTTTTAGCTTACTGAAAGCGCTCCCGCCACCAGCAACAATCACAGGCAGTGTGCAAAATATACGTAAAGCAATGCACACTTCTCCAAAATTGCATTGCAGCTGCATCTTACAAATTGCATTCAGGAGACCAAGAGGGGACAGGTTAGGGGGGAAAGTGGCAGCATATACAGCGTTCAGGTGTCTTACTTCAGAAGGTACTTTATCCTCACTAATCTGCCCAACTTTCAGAACTGCAGTATTCTACCATTTTTGCAGTGGTGTGGAACCTGGTGTCCAAGTCACTTATGATGTTGTCCATAGCAATAAAAAACACTGTTCTGAGCTGTCTCCTCTTGAGAGGTCTCATCATGGAATCTCTCCTCTGGCGGCTGTGTTCCTTGCTAAAATGAGGTGCAACATCCATTTGTGTAGCAATCGGTGTTTCCTCAGACAGGAGAGACTCCCATCCATCTCTAAGAGCCTGCATCTCTTCCTTAAAGGCTCTGATATTGGCTGCCTCTGTTTCAAGTGAGATTTTTCCTGACTGGAGAATCACATTCCTGTCCTCAATACATTGCAGTACCTGCAATTATGCCAACTGACATGTCATTTAACACAATGCTGATCACCTCCAACTTCATTTGGGAAAAGGGCTGGTTCAGGGGTATGGAGATGGGGAGACAGGGCTGGTTCAGGGGTATGGGGAGACAGGGCTGGTTCAGGGGTATGGAGATGGGGAGACAGGGCTGGTTCAGGGGTATGGGGATATGGTTCAGGGGTATGGGGATGAGACAGGGCTGGTTCAGGGGTATGGGGATGGGGAGACAGGGCTGGTTCAGGGGTATGGGGATGGGGAGACAGGGCTGGTTCAGGGGTATGGGGATGGGGACAGGGCTGGTTCAGGGGTAGATAGGGTTGGTTCAGGGGTATGGAGATGGGGAGACAGGGCTGGTTCAGGGGTAGGGGAGACAGGACTGGTTCAGGGGTATGGGGTTGGGGAGACAGGGTTGGTTCAGGGGTATGGGGATGGGCAGACAGGGCTGGTTCAGGGGTATGGGGATACAGGGTTGGTTCAGGGCTGTGGGGATGGGGAGACAGGGTTGGTTCAGGGGTATAGGGATGGGGAGACAGGGCTGGTTCAGGGGGGTGGGGATGGGGAGACAGGGCTGGTTCAGGGGGGTGGGGATGGGGAGACAGGGCTGCTGAGCCTGAAGCTGCATCTGTTGGGCCTGACACCAGGCAGGGGCAGGGACAACTGATTTAGTATGAATAGCTTGCTAAATGTTTGCCTACATTGATTAAATGTCGGCTAAAAGAGGAGTGAAATGCAAAGACACAATATCTTCTGTGAAGATATTAAGTAACTAATGTTAGGGGAGCAAAAGTAGCCCTTTTTACTATGAACTAAGCTAACAGGTTAATTTCCACCATTCACGGACTACACCCACCTTCCTTTGTGAAAAATTCTCTCTCCTGTCGTTTTTTGGAAGCCAGATTTTTCAACCCTGCTTGTTCGTATTTCTGCGCTTAGACGATAATGAGAAGATATAATAGTTGATTAACATTTTAAGATAAATGTTCTGATCTGTTGCATCAGACTCATTGCTTTTAACTTTTTTTTATGTAGCCTAGGTCTACTGGTTGTGTGAATTTGGGGATCCTCCCACAACTGTCCCAGAGTCTGTTTTGAATAGGCAATTTATTTCTCAACAAGCTGACCAATAGAATAGTTAGCCTAAACTTTTCTACTATAGTAGATTTCAAGCCCCTTAGGTGCTGCTATAGTGTTACATTAGAAGTGCCCATCCAAGAAGGCTAAAAGGTCATTGGCCAAAGATAAAATTATGTCAAATCGCGTTATATCTACCTTAGCTTTGATTGGACTGATCGTGTCAACATCATACTTTCAAAATCTTAGCTAGCAAGCAAGCAGTCAACATCGTGAATCAAGTTGACAATCTACTGGCAAATCCTTTTCAATCCTTGTCAAATTATGAAGAGAAATTATAGATAAAACGTATCGGTGCTCATAAACCATTCGACATAAACATTACATACGTTGGAAAATGCAAATTCAATAATAAGTGGTTTGAAAATAATCAGTGGCTAACTGCAAGCAAAGCAATCATTAGCCTGCTATTCAGTGGAGTAGTTGTGTGGTCCAAGTCTGGGTTTAAGGGACTCTTTTCCAAGCTTAAAAGGATAAACATCCAACACCATGGACCATAAAAGTTTGAATACATTGGCCATGCTGTCAATCCAGCATGACTTCTGTCATGTTCAAAACAACTGGAAATACGGAACTGCGAAATCTCAGACTTCAGTGAGTTCAAGACAACTAGGAACTTTGAAAAAAACTCCAACTGGGAAAATACATTTTGAATGGTAATCCAACTCCAAATTCCAAGTTGGGAACTCTGCCTCTTTCTAGAGCTCCGACATGAAGATCACTGACAACATGATTCAACCATATGTTTTGCCTGAGTTCCCAGTTCTCTTGAAAGCACCATAAATCCAGAGAACGCCAGATTTTGATTACAAAATATGCCCACAAAGGACTGCCGCGCCACCTTCCTGTTCAAGTGATCACAGCACTACAAGGTTAATCCAAAACAGTATTGTATGCTGCTGCATAAATGATGTAATATGCCAGGGAGATAAGAAAGTAACACTAAGTGTATGTTGTGAAGTAAGCTGTTAGTAGCCCATGTGTCTCACCCTAATAATTTGGTCCCCTTTTACCCTCATAACTTAGCCTACTGTTCTGACTTGGTGGTGCATATTTAGCCTAAAGCCTGATTTAGATACATGTAATCATTGAATATTGTAAGAGCTTTCATTGTTTCCTTAAATTACTGCTTTATTTATCCTACGGTTCTGACTTAGTGTACAGGTAGAATACTATAAGAACGGCCAATGTTCTGAATTCAGTCGCTGTACATTTCAAATAGTTATATTGACTACATCAGTCCTTGCTCGCTCATTAATGTATTAATCGAAATTACAGATTGCCTCTGATCCTCTGGTCATCCCCTTATGCCATAGTTTGTACATGTTAATTGTCAGTAGAAAGCACATTTGTTTATGCAAGTCAGCCATATCAGCTACAGCTGAAGTCGGACGTTTACATACACTTAGGTTAAAACTCATTTTTCAACCACACCACAAATTTCTACTTTGTGCATGACACAAGTAATTTTTCCAACAATTGTTTACAGACAGATTATTTCACTTGTAATTCACTTCATCACAATTCCAGTGGGTCAGAAGTTTACATACACTAAGTTGATTGTGCCTTTAAACAGCTTGGAAAATTCCTGAAAATTACGTAATGGCTTTAGAAGCTTCTGATAGGCTAATTGACATAATTTGAGTAAACTGGAGGTGGATGTATTTCAAGGATTACCTTCAGACTCAGTGCCGTAAATGAGCTTCAACTTTCTTTAAATTTCCCCTTCAGACCTCACTAAAACTCAGACCGTGGCAACGGCGCTGTGTATGTGTGTCTGTGTGTTGTGTGTTTGTATGCATTCAAACAAATGTGTTTGTGTGCGTACATGTGTGCATCTGTGAGTGTGCGGCTGTGTGCACGTTTGTGTCTGGGCTGTGTGTAGTTGTGGTAAAGGGGAAGGCATGATAATCCTGCAAAGCTCTGATGATCGATAGTGTTAGTGAGAGGGTTCCACTCAGGTTATCCCTCCTAAGCCTATAGCGGAGGACAGATCCCCCATGATTACTGTGCTGTGACATCACTACGGACAACAGACACTAGAAAGACTTGGTGACCAACGTTTTCTCTGAATAATAGTAATATTATTATTAACCGTCTGACAGATGCTGTGTGAACGTTTTAATAATGCCTCGATTCCTGAAAGATTTGCTAACCGAGCGTTAGAGGTACATAGCGTCTGAAAGACCCACACCTCGTAAATTTGACCGATAAAGTTGTTTGATAAGTTCCTTCATAGCGGAGACTACAGCCCAACCCTGCTTGGTTTGTTGTTTTCAAAACCTATAGGATGTCAGTAGACACAGCAGGTGGGAAAGGAAAACAACCTGTGCCGTGTAGAAAGGTGCTTTTAAAATATACCCCAATACTGGTAATATTAGTTGTTTTAGTAGTAGTGTTAGTATCACTATCATACGAGAGAATATACGTGACAAGGAAGTGGTGATGGATATTGAGGTTGGCATATACATATAAAGCCAACCTATGAAAAAACCCACAATCTTTGGGCTTTTGAATGGGTGGGTACCTTAAAACTACAGTAGGCCTCTGTTATTCTAAAGTAATGATACTATAGTATTTTCATAGCGCTTTTCTCGAACCTAAATGCTTTAAAAGTAAAAGTCTTCTGTGTGATATTTTGTTATACTGAAGGTGTGTTCAATTCTGTTTAGTACTGGTTGTTTTATTACATTGGGCATTTTATTGCACAAGGTGTATTGCTTAAGACGTTTTTTACTGCATATCTGGCAAAACATAGCAGCTTGGCAGACCAGTCTACAACCCAATATCAGTCAGACAAGCTCCAGTTGGATCAAACTGGATTGAAAACAGCCAAGGCGAGGCATGCCAGAAAGACCAATCTGATAGTCTTCATGGGTTCCGTTAATAATGGATGTGTATTGGTATGTTTCTCTGACATATTGGATTGTTGTTTACATATGTATATACTGTAGGCTATTTATCTTTATCAGAAAATACATCAGCCATAACTCAATGTGTTATGAGAAATGTGGTTAATCTGTAGTTGGCCAATCAAAACTACTATTTGTAATCAGTTTAGATTAAGGATCTGTTTGGTACAGGTTCATTTTGAGCACTTGCGGAAACACCCCCCCCCTAAAAATCCTGTTGAAGAGGGGTGCAGCGTAGAGGGGTATGGGATGGAGGGGTGGAAGGCTGGGGGATAGAGGAATGGAGGGGTGGGGAGGTGGAGGATTGGGAGAAGAGAGCTCTATTTATCCTTTCGAGTCCCAGCATGGGGGCTCGCAGCAGGCCTTCCTGACCAGAAGGTTGTGTGTGTGTGTGTGTGTGTGTGTGTGTGTGTGTGTGTGTGTGTGTGTGTGTGTGTGTGTACACACCAGTGTGTGCGTGCATATCTGTAAACTGATTTTTTTAACTGTAGTGCTTTGTTTTTATGTTGTAAATGTTTGAAACGTTGTGTGCTGCTTTTTTAATCTCAATGAGACTAGCCTGGTAAAATAAAGGTCAAATAAAGGTCAAATAAACATACATTAAAATGTGTGTTTAAGTGTGCATGTGTGTTTGAGTGTTTGTAGTGGGGAACACTTCGGGGAGGGCTGAGGGGTGCTGTCCAGGGGGGTTGGTTTGGTGGGGGTTTATCAGTGCACTCCAACATGCTGATTCCCAGAAAAACACAGATCTCTCATTCATTCTCACCTCCTGCTCTGAAGCTTCCATCCCTCCTTCACTCAGCTGAGGAAACGATCAGTGACTGCTGCTTTTTTTTTTAAACCATAGATTCAATCCAACCAGCTTTGCAGTACTGTATTAACACAGTAGGTCTGTGTACAATGGTCAAATAAAATTACATAAGGGTTATGGTATAGTAAAGACCTTCTACCACGAGTAGGTAAACTCCCCTCACAGGTAACTGCCTATTCAAAGAACTAGAAGCAGCATGTGAGCGGACAGTAGATTGTAAACAAAGATGCTGAGTAAGCATTGCTTTGGCGGATTCTCCGACTGAGCAGCGATGTCTCTGACTGAACTCCTGTTGAGTCTCATAGTTTACACCAAGGTCGTGTTCATTAGGGCAGGCAACAGAAAACGTTTTAGAACAACGGAAAACAAGAATACGCGTTTATTGGACAAGTCCAGCCATGTTTTAGTTTGTTTTATTCCATTTGGTACTTTATGAGCACAGCCCATGTAAATGGTACTCCACTGTGTGAATGGTGCTTCACTGTTATTCTTTTCTCAAGGTTTATGAGGCCTCAGCTGTTCTCACATACACATTTGGTCACAAAGCCACGCTTATATAGATGTTTTCACAAATGTTTGGGGATGTGTGAACTATGAATATGAGCTGGCGGGAGTTGGAAAACATTTTCATGATGGCTCAAGAGATCCCATAATAATAACCGGACTCCGGCTACCATGCCACCGTTACAGCATTCATATCAAGAAGTCATGTACTAATAGGAACGCCACATTACAGAAATGACGTCCCGGTTATCAAATATGACATAATTCCATGTGACTGAACATGACACAAACATGATTCTTAAAACACTACCTAATTTCCCCTCAGTGGTCTGCTACACATTTTTCCTCCTTCCTGAATCCTGAGGCATGTCACTAGAAATCCATATCACTCTTTTCCCACACATGAACCGCCGTTATTGAAGTATTCCTCAGTGTTCCACAATATTCCACGTCACTCTGGCTAAATCTACATTTGAATAGTTCACTATCTCCTCATTGCTCTAAGCCCCTGTGGAAGGCTATCAGTTAATGGGTGATGTAATTTGTCAGCCATGTGCGAAGCAGACTTTATTAAATGGTTTAATAGTTCATATTCCATGCTCAGGCCCACCCAGCATATGAGGGGGAATAGAGGGGAATCCAAACATAAATCAGTTCATAGGGTCACTCTAAGCCTGGATCCAAACACACACACACACACACACACACACACACACGGCTTGAGAGGGATAACCTGCCTACACGCGTGTGCACGGCAGGGCCTGGGAGGGGATGTACTGTTGAACAGCCAGCCCCTGTCAGATATATTGGGTCTTTTACTGCCGTTGGCTTGTGTTCCACTTAACGCTCCTTACTTTAACACACACAGTATATCACTCAGCTGCCTGCTTTCCAGCACACTGCTCCTCGACTAATCCAATGGGTCACTGCAGAAGCCCCCCAATGTCACTGTAGCAGGGGGCACATGGGCCCAGAGACAGGGTCACACTCAGAGCCAGCACACACACACACACACACACACGCTCAGCATATAGTACACTGAGTGTACAAAACATTAGAAACACCTGCTCTTTCCATGACATAGACTGACCAGGTGAAAGCTATGATCTTTTATTGATGTCACTTGTTAAATCCACTTCAACCAGTGTAGATGAAGGGGAGCAGACAGGTTAAATAATGAGTTTTAAGCCTTGAGACAATTGAGACATGGATTGTGTATGTGTGGCATACAGAGGGTGAATGAGCAAAACAAAATATTAAAGTGCCTTTGAACGTGGTATGGTAGTAGGCGACAGGTGCACCGGTTTGAGTGTGTCAAGAACGGTAATGGGTTTTTCACACTCAACAGTTTCCCTTGTGTATCAAGAATGGTCCACCACAAAAAACACCCAGCCAACTTGACACAACTGTAGGAAGCATTGGAGTCAACATGGGCTAGCATCCCTGTGGAATGCTTTCGAGGGCAACACTAAAACTAACACACACACACACAAAGTAATTCAAATGTGTCGCATATAATACAGCCAGCAGACCCTGACTAAGCAGACCTGATGTTGCTACCTCATCGCTCAACAGTGAAGGGAAATTGTAAAAGCCTTCTTGGCTGTTTCCATTCTTTTAAGAGAGGCTCATTAGTGCTGTGGTGAAATGTGTCCGGTGGAGGACATGTGTCAAGATCCCCTCGCAGCCAAACGCATGGCTCGTTAGCCGTAATTAACATCTTCACACCTTCCAGCCAGGCTGTTAATCCACACACACAGATGCAGAGAACCCCCCCCATACACATACACAGGCCTGGCTAACACACCAGGCTGTGTAACACAGGTCTTATGTAATGTGAGCTGGTTATGGAAAGCCTGTGAACACGATAGCCCCACTGAGCTGCAGACGATTGCTGCTGTGCTCAAGCAGAAAGCCACAATGGTGCCCCACAATGGTGTGTGTGTGTGTGTGTGTGTGTGTGTGTGTGTGTGTGTGTGTGCGTGTTTGTCCATGTGCATGCCTATGTCTATAGCTCAATCAAATACCCTCACTTAGCCAATCCTTTCAAGTTGGAGTGATGTTCCTATTCAACTTTGAGCGAGGGGTAATGACTTGAAGTGCTTGCTACTGGGTATCATGGTGTTGTCGCTGGCAGTACATGGCAATTATTTTCTCTCACATTATTTTATTTAAAGTATGTTAGCAGCTTACACAAGAAATAACTAATACTGATAACCATCTAGATGTCCCCTTGATTCTTCAACGAGTCGGATGCAAAAGGATTTACTTCAGACACCCGACAAGGCCAACATGTCCATCATTCAAATGAGAAAGAGATGGAGATATCGGGGACGTAGGTCGAGGTGCCTTGTAAGGATCCGATGGCGAGTGGGTAATCTGCCTCTACCATCAGTCCTATTAGACAACGTACAATCATTGGATAACAAAATAGACTAAATACGATCACGAATATCCTACCAATGGGACTAAAACTGTAATATCTTATGTTTCACCGAGTCGTGGCTGAACGACGACATGGATAAAATACAGCTGGCGGGATTTACGCTGCATCGGCATTATAGAACAGCTGCCTCCGGTAAGACAAGCGGTAGCGGTCTGTGTATATTTGTAAACAACAGCTGGTGCACAAAATCTAATATTAAGGAAGTCTCAAGGTTTTGCTCGACTGAGATACAGTATATCATGATAAGCTGTAGACCACACTATTTAAAAAGAGAGTTGTCATCTATATTTTTCGTAGCTTCGATTTACCACCACAAACCGATGCTGGCACTAAGTCCTCACTCAATGAGCTGTATAGGGCCATAAGTGTAATCGGCCTGTGTTTAGCTGGTGTGGAGGAGTCAGGCGCAGGACAGTAGATATGAGTAATGAACATTCTTTACTCAAGAATACGAATATATACAACACAATAACCTAGCCCACAATAACGGACCATATACATACAAACAATCACTCACAAAAATCTATGGGGGAACAGAGGGTTAAATAATTAACAAGTAATTGGGGGATTGAAACCAGGTGTGTAAAACAAAGACAAAGCAAATGGAAAATGAAAAGTGGATCAGCGATGGCTAGAAGGCCAGTGACGTTGACCGCCGAACACCGCCTGAACAAGGAGAGGGACCGACTTCGGCGGAAGTCGTGACAATAAGCAAACAGGGAAACACTTCTCCAGAAGCAGCGCTCCTAGTGGACAGAGGCTTCAATTCAGGGAAACTTAAATCCGTTTTACCTCATTTCTACCAGCATGTTAAATGTGCAACCAGAGGGAAAAAAAACTCTAGACCACATTTACTCCAAAGCAGAGACACGTACAAAGCTCGCCCTCCATTTGTCAAATCTGACCATAATGCTATCCTCCTGATTCCTACTTACAAGCAAAAACTAAAGCAGGAAGCACCAGTGACTCGGTCTATAAAAAAGTGGTTTGATGAAGCAGATGCTAAACTACAGGACTGTTTTGCTAGCACAGACTGGAATATGTTCCCGGATTCCTCCGATGGCATTGGGGAGTACACACATCAGTCACTGGCTTCATCAATAAGTGCGTCGATAACGTCCCCCCCCACAGTAGCCGTACGTACATACCCAACCAGAAGCCATGGATTACAGGCAACATCCGCACTGAGCTAAAGGGTAGGTGTCACGCCCTGACCTTAGAGATCCTTTAATTGCTCTATTTGGTAGGTCAAGGTGTGAAATCTATGTTTATATTTCTTTGTTGGCTGAGTATGGTTCCCAATCAGATGCAGCTGTCTATGGTTGTCTCTGATTGGGGATCATACTTAGGCAGCCCTTTTCCCACCTTCTGTTGTGGGATCTTGTCTTTGTTTGGTTGTATGTATTTTTGCACGGCGAAGCTTTTCCTTCGTTGTATTGTTTATTGTTTTATTGCTGGTTCACATTTTAATAAAATATGATGAACCCAAATCACGCTGCGCCTTGGTCTACCCTTAACGACGATCATTACGGTAGGGCTGTCACTTTCAAGGAGTGGGACTCTAAAAGAAATCCCGCTATTCCCTCAGACGAACAATCAAACAGGCAAAGCGTCAATAGAGGACTAACATTGAATCATACTACACTGGCTCGGACACTCGTCGGATATGGCAGGGCTTGCAAACTATTATAGACGACAAAGGGAAGCACAGCCACGAGCTGCCCAGTGACACGAGCCTACCAGAGGAGCTAAATTACTTTTATGCTCGCTTCGAGGCAAGCAACACTGAAGCATGCATGAGAGTTCCGAATGACTGTGATCATGCTCTCCATAGCCGATGTAAGTAAGATGTTTAAACAGGTCAACATTCACTAGGCCGCAGGGCCTAATGGATTACCAGGTGTACTCCGAGCATGCGCTGACAAACTGGCAAGTGTCTTCACTGAGATTTTCAACCTGTCCCTGACTGAGTCTGTGATCTCAACATGTTTCAAGCAATCCACATAGTCCCTGTTCCCAAGAACACTAAGGTAACCTGGCTAAATGACTACCAACCCATAGCACTCACGTCAGGTAGCCATGAAGTGTTTGAAAGGCTGGTCATGGCTCATATCAACACCATTATCCCAGAAACGTTAGACCCACTCCAATTTGCATAAAGCCGAAACAGATCCACAGATGATGCAATCTCTGTTGAAATCTACACTGCCCTTTCCCACCTGGACAAAAGGAACACCTACGCGAGGAAACTATTATTTGACTACAGCTCAGTGTTCAACAACATAGTGCCCTCAAAGCTCATCACTAAGCTTTGGACCCTGGGACTAAACACCTCCCTCTGCAACTGAATCCTGGACTTCCTGACGGGCCTCCACCAGATGGTAAAGGTAGGTAACAACACATCTGCCACGCTGATCCTCAATACGGGGGCCCCTCAGGGGTGCGTGCTCAGTCACCCATGAATGCATGGCCAGGCATGACTCCAACACCATTATCAAGTTTGCCGACAACACAACAGTGGTAGGCCTGATCACCGACAACGATGAGACAGCCTATGGGGAGGAGGTCATAGACCTGGCCGTGTGGTGCCATGATAACAACCTCTCCCTCAACGTGATCAAGACAAAGGAGATGATTGTGGACTACAGGAAAAGGAGGACCGAGCACGCCCCCATTTCATCGATGGGGATGTAGTGGACCAGGTTGAGAGCTTCAATTTCCTTGGTGGCCACATCAGTAACAAAAACACCAAGACAGTCGTGAAGAGGGCACAACAAAACCTATTCCCCCTCAGGAGACTGAACAGATTTGGCATGGGTCCTCAGATCCTCAAAATGTTCTACAGCTGCACCATCAAGAGCATCCTGACTGGTTGCATCACTGCCTGTTATGGCACTCGGTCTCCGACCGCGAGGCACCACAGAGGGTAGTGCGCACGACCCAGTATTTCACTGGGGCCAAGCCTCCAGCCATCCAGGACCTCTATACCAGGAGTTGTCAGAGGAAGGCCCTAAAAATTGTCAAAGACTCCAGCCACCCTAGTCATTGACTGTCCTCTCTGCTACAGCACGGCAAGTGGTACCGGAGCACCAATTCTAGGTCCAAAAGGATTCTTAACAGCTTCTACCCCCAAGCCATAAGACTCCGGAACAGCTAATCAAATGGCTACCCAGACTATTTGCATTGTCCATCTTTCCTATTTTACGCTGCTGCTACTCTCTGGTTATTATCTATGGATAGTTACTTTAACTCAACCTACATGTACATATAACCTTAATTACCTCGACTAACCTGTTCCCCTGTACATTGACTCTGTACCGGTACCCCCTGTATATAGCCTTGCAACTATTATTTTACTGCTGCTCTTTAATTATTTATTATTTATTATAGTTATTTTTACTTATGACATTTTTTACTTAACACTTATTTTTCTTAAAACAAAATTGTTGATTAACTAATTAAGGCCTTGTAAGTAAGCATTTCACTGTTTTTATTCTGCACATGATCAAATCAAATTTGATTTGACATGCAGTCTACTACTCAATGGGGAGGTCATGAATGGCAACAACACTGGGACACAGTGCTCTTCGCTCCTGCATGACAAGCATTAATGTCTGGCAACCCTCTAAGCACAGAGAAGCACAAGATTGAACAGTATATATATAAATATAAAGTGCATTCAGAAAGTATTCAGACCCCTTTTACTTTTTTCACATTTTGTCTGTCTGCTTTGGTTTGTTGTCCTGTTGGAAGGTGAACCCCAGTCAAAGGTCCTGAGTGCTCTGGAGCATGTTTTCATCAATAATCTCTCAGTACTTTGCTCCGTTAATCTTTCCTTCGATCCTGACTACTTTCCCGATCCCTGCCTCTGAAAAACATTCCCACAGCATGCTGCTGACACCACCATGCGTCACTGTAGGGAAGGTTCCAGGTTTCCTCCAGACACTTGGCATTCAGGCCAAAGACTTCAATCTTGGTTACATCAGACCAGAAAATCTTGTTTCTAATGGTCTAAGAGTCTTTAGGTGCCTTTTGGTAAACTCCAAGCGGGCCAACATGTGCCTTTTACTGAGGAGTTGCTTCGCCTGGCCACTCTACCATAAAGGCCTGATTAGTGGAGTGCTGCAGAGATGGTTAACATTCTGGAAGGTTCTCCCATCTTCACAGAGGAACTCTGGAGCTCTGTCAGTATGACCATCGGGTTCTTGGTCATCTCCCTGACTAAGGCCCTTCTTCCCCGATTGCTCAGTTTGACCCGGGCGAACAGCTCTAAGAAGAGTCTTGGTGGTTCCAAACTTCTCCCATTGGGGATCTTCAATGCTGTAGACATTTTGGTACCTTTCCCCAGATCTGTGCCTTGACACAATTCCTTCAACCTCATGGCTTGGATTTTTTGACATGCACTGTCAACTGTGGGAACTTATGTAGACAGGTGTGTGCCTTTCCAAATCATGTCCAATCAACTGCATTTACCACAGGTGGACTCCAATCAAGTTGTAGAAACATCTCAAGGATGATCAATGGAAACAGGATGCACCTGAGCTGAATTTCGAAATCTCATGGCAAAGGGCCTGAAGATATTTCTGTTTTTTATTTGTAATACTTTTGCAAAAATTACAAAAACCCTGATTTGGGGTATTGTGTGTAGATTCATGAGTAAAATTGTATTTAATCCATTTTAGAATTAGGCTGTAACGTAACAAAAGGTGGATGTCTGAATACTTTCAGAATGTAATGTGTATTATTATTATTATACATGCTACAAAACAATGTTACAAAACAATATTTGAGTTAATAAAGCCACATACAAACAAGGTCTCTTTTTTGCTTTCTTGAGTAAGGCAGCTCCAAAATGCAGGTGTTTCAGCCTAGCTCAGTGCTGTCTGTGGTGGTAGGTTAGCCAGCGGAACATACATAGTGTAGGGGTTGGTAATGTTCTCTAGTTGCACCGTGATTGGCTCAGTGTTCTGTCACTCATGGGGACACTACATCACCGCAAAGTCTACAGGGAGAGCTAGAAAGTTCAATCCCCTTGGTGCTGCCATAGATTTACATTAGAAGTGCCCATCCAAGAAGGCTCAATGTCAATGGCCACAGATAAAATGACGTCAAATCACGTTATATCTACCGAAGGTTTGATTAGACTGATCATGTCAACATCATACTTTCAAAATCTTAGCTAGCAAGCTAAACAAGCAGTTATCATCAGGAATCAAGTCGACAATCTACTGGCAAATCCTTTTCAACCCTTGTCATATGAAGAGAAATTATAGATCAAATGTATGTGCTTATCAGTCATAAACATTACACAAAAAGTTGGAAAACGCAAATTCAACAATGAGTGGTTTGGAAGGAATCAGTAGCTAACTGCAAGAGTTGCAAAGCAATCACTAGCGTGCTATCCGGTGGAGATGTGTGGTCCAAGTCTGGGTTTAAGGATCTCTTTTCCAAGTTTAAAGGATAAACATTCACATGAATCACAATGGGCCAGGAAAAGTTGAATACATTGGCTATGCTGTCAATCCAGCATGACTTCTGCTGTGTTCAAAACAACTGGAAACTTGGAACTGGGAAATCTCAGACTTCAGTCAGTTCAAGACAACTGGGAACTCTGACAAAAACGAGCTCCAATTGGGAAAATACGTTTTGAACGGTCATCCAACTCGGAATTCCAAGTCGGGAACTCGGGCCTCTTTCTAGAGCTCTGACCTGAAGATCACTGACGTCATGATTCAACCTTCTTTTTTGCAGAGTTCCCTGTTGTCTTGAAAGCACTATAAATCCAGAGAATGCCAGACTGATGACAAAGTTTGATGACAAAAATTTGCCCACAAGAAGGACCGCCGTGCCATCTTCCTGTTCAACAGAGCACAGCACAACAAGGTGAGTCCAAAAATATCTTGTATGCTTCTGCATAAATTATGTAATATCCCAGAAAGATGTGTATACTGTGGCTAAGAAAGTAATACTAAGTGTATGCTGTGTAGTAAGCTGTTAGTAGCCCATATGCCTCACCCTAATAATTTGTTCACTTACCCCCTCATATATTAGCCTACTGTTCTGACTTGGTGGTGCACATATAGCCTATAAACTGTTTTAGATAAATGTAAATCATTGAATATTGTAAGAGCTTTCATTGTTTTCTTAAACGACTCCTTTATTTATCCTACTGTTCTGACTTAGTGTACAGGTAGAATACTATAAGAACGGCCCATGTTCTGAATTCAGTCGCTGTACATTTCAAAAGTGCTGAACAAATAGTTATATTGACTACATTAGTCCTAGCTCGCTCGTTAATGTCTTTATCGAAATTACGGATTGCCTCTTACCCGCTCATCGTTCTCTTATGCCATAGTTTGTAAATCTCAAATGTCAGTAGAAACCACATTTGTTTAAGCAAGTTAGCCATATCAGCTATGTTTTTTTTAAAGGCAAATGAGGCGGTTTCGCTGCCAGACAAGACATATGTAACGGTGGTTAGGATTCACTCCATGGTGCTGAAATGAATGCTCTGCTGTTGGGACAGCTTTACATAGGCCCTAACAGTTTGTGGGCACCGATTGTCACTGTTATAGTGCAATTAATTTCATGTATTGTTTAGCTTTGTGTTGTGTTGTGTAGTGGCTTTGCTGGCATACATCTAAAAATATATATATGTTTTTCCCCACTAACATTTACATGCTAAAATCACCCCTGAGTTTGAACTTCTCAACTTTCATGAGTTTTCCCCTTTAGATAACACTATCTAGCATGATTTGTCTGAGAATCTGTAATAATGGTATGGGAGTAATAATCCATTTTATTTTGAAAAGTGGTTTCTTGTATCAAACACAACATTTTTTGTCACCTCCTTTTCTGAAAGACAAGTGGACAAACAGATTGTCAAGCCCTGTATGTGTTTTTCTAAAGTCTCATGGAATGTACAGTTGAAGTTGGAAGTTTACATACACATAGATTGGAGTCATTAAAATTTGTTTTTCAACCACTCCACAAATTTCTTGTTAACAAACTATAGTTTTGGCAAGTCTACTTTGTGCATGACAAGTAATTTTTCCAACAATTGATTACAGACAGATTATTTCCCTTATAATTCACTGTATCACAATTCCAGTGGGTCAGAAGTTTACATACACTAAGTTGACTGTGTCTTTAAACAGCTTGAAAAATTCCAGAAAATTATGTCATGATTTTAGAAGCTTCTGATAGGCTAATTGACATAATTTGAGTAAACTGGAGGTGTACCTGTGGATCTGGTTCATCCTTGGGAGCAATTTCCAAACCTCTGAAGGTACCGCGTTCATCTGTACAAACAATAGTATGCAAGTATAAAACACCATGGGACCACACAGCCGTCGTACTGCTCAGGAAAGAGACGTGTTCTGTCTCGTAGAGATGAATGTACTTTGGTGCGAAAAGTGCAAATCAATCCCTGAACAACAGCAAAGGATCTTGTGAAGATACTGGAGGAAAGCTAACACCTGTTAGCTAACGCCTCTGTCCTGAAGCAAGCACCAGTTAGCCTTGAGCTAGCCACGAGCTAGGCCTATATACCAGCTAATTCTAGGGCAACAATACCTCTTTTGCCAATTGGCCTGGACCCTTTGTTGTCAACGTGGAGCAGGCTTTTCCGTTGCGATGTTGCCGAAGACACATCTTTCTAAGCTTTCTAAGCGCCGTGTCTCCCACTCACCTAGCGTAGTACTCGCTTAATTGTCACCACCGATAAATCTATGATAATCGATCATTTCAAAAAGCATTTTTCTACGGCTGGCCATGCTTTCCACCTGGCTACCCCTACCCCGGGCCAATAGCTATGCACCCCAAGCAGCAGCTTGCACAAGCCCCCCCACTTCTCCTTCACCTAAATCCAGATAACTGATGTCCTGAAAGAGCTGTAAAATCTGGACCCCTACAAATCAGCTGGGCTAGACAATCTGGACCCTCTCTTTCTAAGGTCTTCGAAAGCCAAGTTAACATACAGATCACCGACCATTTCGAATCCCACCGTACCTTCTCCGCTATGGAATCTGGAATGTGTGTAAAACTAACAGTGAAATATGAGTCAGACTCAACCTCTGGTTTAAAAACAGAGGTCCAAACTCTCAAGGTACCATAGCTCAATGTATGGTAGTCGCATGGTAAGAAACGGAAAGAAAAAAACACAGCTCAATCAAAACCATCTAACCTATAGCAGAGGACTTGACACACCCACTCCTTTCCACAAACCCACTACTTTCCTTTTGACACATCCACTCCTTTCCACAAGTTCACTACTTTCCTTTTGACACACCCACTTGCACTTACTCCAGTTGTCATATTGGGATGCAGCTACCCTCTAGTTCACCCTCCAAATTAAGTCGCATTGACATTTAGAAATTATATTGCATGGTTATCCAAACTCCCATGAAACTCTGCAACCCGAGGCTCTAAAGTGGATACAGGAAGATGGTTGACCAAAATACCAAGATGGAAGGTAAGTAATTACAACTTCATAACGAATTGTGCAAAACATACAATTAAGAGTAATTTGAAGTTAATGTACAGACAAACAAGTATGCATATTTTTAGGTGATAAAATTAGTTTACTAAAATTGCAATTTAACAAGCTAGCTGATTAGCCTACATTAGCCAATTAGCTATACATTCATTTGCTATATTGGCATTTGACATTTGTATGAATTGTAATTAATGTTGTTTAATGTTTTGGGAACTCCTGAGCAATCCACCAAACCAGGCTGTCATCTTGTGAAACCCAGTGGATGTAAAGAATCTAGCTAGCAAGCTGAAATATTTACTTCAATTGTATGTACAATTTTGTAAGCTTGCCTTACTGTTCATTAGAAAATATTTCAATGTCAATCACTTGTCATTGTTCTTTATTGTAGTAACGTTAACGTTGGAGATTGAAGATATTTGCCAATGCAGGTAATGTAACAGTGGCTCTTCTCTTGCTTATGGTGTAGTGGAGGATACAAATACCTGTATGCTATGGATGTGTACCCAGTTAGCAATGAGCACTTGGGAGGCCAGCGTCCCTCCAGAGTGGTCGAGCGCCGTGCGTCAGCTTTTTTGCCCATTGCCTCATACACGGGAAGCCCGCAATATTGTCAAGCAGCAGTTTTCCTCACACAGCCCACGCACCCTCATCCCGACCGGCGACACTACAACTGCCAGTCGGAGGCAAGACGCTAATTTCAGCGTCAAGCCAGCTGCATACCTTCTCCCTGTCACCACGTACTTTTTATATATTTGTATTATTTAACATACAATGGATACCATGTCCATTTGAAAAATGTTTCCGGAAAAGTACAATAAATGATTTTGTGTGAGCAAAGTATATCAGATCACGAGGGCCAGTCCTGGTCACCTGGATCCACTGGTGACGACAAATCAGATCCAGTCAAATCACAATTTATTGTCAGGCTCCTCACACAGTGCAATGGCAACATAATTGACATAGTAATCAAATAAGTAAAAAAGGAAAGCAATCAAATAAGGGGCATTGTAAATATATAACATACTAATAAAAATACTAAATAATCTAAATCAAGTACAAGAGGCAAAGAAAGAAAATAAGATTTTAAAAATGGCCTAATTGGGATATAGCAGGCAATGGAAATTGTTTGCCCATGTACATAGTGAGTGGAATAAGGTATAGTACAGTAGCAGCGTATAATTATAGGAAACTATATGCATTAGTAGTGCAGTAAGGTGACAACTATTGCATTGGTCTGGTAGACCAATTAAATTTTTTTAAATAATTCAGTGTGTACAGTATATTAATAAATGGTAAGTGTATGGTAAGGTGTAGTCATCAGCCCAGGGTTCAGCTGTTGGAAGAGTCTTGTGGCTTGAGGTAGAAACTGGCATTGAGACAAGTGGTCAGAGACTTGATGTTCACCCTCACTGCAGTGGATCCCTCTCCCCTGTGTGCCGCCACCTCCTGCCTTCACAATCATAGGCCCCTTTCAGGTTACAGGTGGCCTGAATCTGGACCACCTTATCCGTGACATCCCGGGTTGCAGGGCTCTTCCGAATGGCTCCTATACACAAATAAAGAACATTGAGTTACATTTTAAATCGCACATGGTCCTACACATTAGTTTAAGAATTGACTTAAAAGTAGAGAACTAGTGTAAGATTTAATAATATCAAAACATACTTTGAAGAGTGGTCTTCAGAAACAAGTCCCTGAAACAGGCCTTATACCCTGCCCCAGTCCAGGTTGAGACTATGGCAAGACGATTTGGCAGAATGCAAGGTAGCTTCTGCCACACTGTCGACTACTTCAGGTCATTGGCACACATTACAGCCTGCAACCTGAGCTACAGTACAATTTGCAAAAGAAGTATTAGAAATGACAGACGATGTTAACATATTACCCTCACCCACCTCCTATATTTGATATACATATATTGGAGCCGTCTGTAAAAGCAGATGGTATGTACATATAAGTATGTACATTTAAGTTGGTGACAGTTGTGTTCTTAACTTCAAGCCTGCGGCCCAAACTTGGCACTGCTGGCCCAATGACGTTACATTGAAATGAAGTAAATACTGTGCCAGAAAGAACAGATAGGCAAAGTCTCATCTTGGCTTAGTGAATGTAATGTTACATACAATGGGGCAAAAAAGTATTTAGTCAGCCACCAATTGTGCAAGTTCTCCCACTTAAAAAGATGAGAGAGGCCTGTAATTTTCATCATAGGTACACTTCAACTATGACAGACAAAATGAGAAAAACAATCCTGAAAATCACATCGTAGGATTTTTTATTAATTTATTTGCAAATTATGGTGGAAAATAAGTATTTGGTCATTTACAAAAGTTTCTCAATACTTTGTTATATACCCTTTGTTGGCAATGACAGAGGTCAAACGTTGTCTGTAAGTCTTCACAAGGTTTTCACACACTGTTGCTGGTATTTTGGCCCATTTCTCCATGCAGATCTCCTCTAGAGCAGTGATGTTTTGGGGCTGTTGCTGGGCAACACGGACTTTCAACTCCTTCCAAAGATTTTCTATGGGGTTGAGATCTGGAGACTGGCTAGGCCACTCCAGGACCTTGAAATGCTTCTTACGAAGCCACTCCTTCGTTGCCCGGGCGGTGTGTTTTGGATCATTGTCATGCTGAAAGACCCAGCCACGTTTCATCTTCAATGCCCTTGCTGATGGTAGGCTTTGTTACTTTGGTCCCAGCTCTCTGCAGGTCATTCACTAGGTCCCCCCGTGTGGTTCTGGGATTTTTGCTCTTCGTTCTTGTGATCATTTTGACCCCATGGGGTGAGATCTTGCGTGGAGCCCCAGATCGAGGGAGATTATCAGTGGTCTTGTATGTCTTCAATTTCCTAATAATTGCTCCCACAGTTGATTTCTTCAAACCAAGCTGCTTACCTATTGCAGATTCAGTCTTCCCAGCCTGGTGCAGGTCTACAATTTTGTTTCTGGTGTCCTTTGACAGCTCTTTGGTCTTGGCTATAGTAGAGTTGAGTGTGACTGTTTGAGGTTGTGGACAGGTGTCTTTTATACTGATAACAAGTTCAAACAGGTGCCATTAATACAGGTAACGAGTGGAGGACAGAGGAGGCTCTTAAAGAAGAAGTTACAGGTCTGTGAGAGCCAGACATCTTGCTTGTTTGTAGGTGACCAAATACTTATTTTCCACCATAATTTGCAAATAAATTCATTAAAAATCCTACAATGTGATTTTCTGGATTTCTTTTCTCATTTTGTCTGTCATAGTTGAAGTGTACCTATGATAAAAATTACAGGCCTCTCATCTTTTTTTAAGTGGGAGAACTTGCACAATTGGTGGCTGACTAAATACTTTGACCCACTGTACCTCCATGGCTATTACATCCTCATGGTGCTGTGATGAATATGATGCTGGGGCTGGCCATTGACCTAATTGAAAGACACACCAGATTAGCTACATAAATAAAGGGGCTTTTTTTCTCTTCTGATTGAAGCTACAGTATATACGTTGCCTTCAGAAAGTTTTCAGACACCTTGACTTTTTCTAATTGTTGTGTTACAGCCTGAATTTAAACTGAATTTAGATTTGTCACTGGCCTACACACAATTCACCATAATGTTAAAGTGGAATTATGTTTTTAGATTTTTTTTACAGTAAATAAATTATTTCTGAGGCGGCAGGGTAGCCTAGTGGTTAGAGCGTTGGACTCGTAACCGGAAGGTTGCAAGTTCAAACCCCCGAGCTGGCAAGGTACAAATCTGTCGTTCTGCCCCTGAACAGGCAGTTAACCCACTGTTCCTAGGCCGTCATTGAAAATAAGAATTTGTTCTTAACTGACTTGCCTAGTTAAATAAAATTAAATTAAATTTTAATACATTTGCAAAAATGTATAGAAAACAGTTTTCGCTTTGCCATTAAGGGGTATTGTGTGTAGATTGATGAGGAAAATATTTTATTTAATCCATTTTAGAATAAGGCTGAAACCTAACAAAATTTGGAAAAAGTCCAGGGGTCTGAATTATTTTCGAAGGCACAGAATGTGCAAAGCCGTCATCAAGGCAAAGGGTGGCTAATTTGAAGAATCTCAAATATAACATGTATTTTTATTTAACACTTTTTTGGTTACTACATGATTCCATATGTGTTATTTCATCGTTTTGATGTCATCACTATTATTCTACAATGTAGAAAATAGTCTAAATGAAAACCTTGGCATGAGTAGGTGTCCAAACGTTTGACTGGTACTGTATATATAAAAAATGCTTTACACCAGATAAACATTCATGTATGAACATCAACTTACAGACGCACACAAACAACAACTACATATTATCTGCCCAGACCCACATGCTCACACCCCCATCCCTAGTGCCTGTATTGTTGTTTGCCACATGGCCTTAAATTGTACCAATTTGTTTTTCCTCTGTCACCCATGCTATTTCAATTTCTCAATAATAAATAATTCGGTTTTTCCATTGTGTTAATTTCCAAGTATTTAGTATACGTGTTTTCAAGATGAGTGATGAGAATCTTCCAGCCCATTGGGTATCTCATTACACCCCCATATGCCATGTCTTGAAATATGCCGGCAAATGGAATAAAAGTACGTTTACATTGTAATACTTCTGACAGCCAACTTTGTAGCTCCGCCCATAACTTTTGGACTTCATAGCATTCCCAGATAACATGGATTATTGAGTCATTGTTAGTTTTACACTTAAATGGGAATTTTACCCTGGGGGACTCTAGGCTTGTTTTCATCATGTCTGAGGCATTTCTAGGACAGTGAGATATGTTTCACACATAACTGCCCAGAAGGAAGGCAGGTCAGGGCACTTATTGGCAGATTCATTGCTAAATATACACATTCTTTCCAGTCTCTGAAAGACTACAACTTCTGTTGGGTGGTGCTTCATTCCCCAAGGTGGGGACAAAACAATCCTTTCGAAGGTGAAAAAGATGACCAGATGCAATAGTTTCAAGTGATTCCTCTCATCAACACGAATTTGACAATGGAGCATGTATTAGCTACATGGTGACATTTGAAAATAAAAGCCGCACACTCTTGGAGCTCAGATGCAAAAATTTAATACCAATGTTTCGACAGCCAAGCTGTCTTCATCAGGGTATAATCACAAACACGGGATGCGGGATGACTCGTTTATATAGTGTCATAAGACACAGGTGTCTGTAATCATGGCCAGGAGTGGCCTAATATCATTGGTTAATAATCAAATATTAAAATGTCATACAAAGAACAGCATACAAACAAATGGATAGCATACGATCATAGATTAATTTGACTATACAAGTTTACACACAATTACAATGGCAAAGTAACAATAATCACAAGAATGGCTTCAGATCAAAGTCTACTTTGAGACCGAAGGGCGCAAGGGTCTTTAGATTAAAGATCCAGGCAGCCTCTCGTTGGTGACATTCAACCATACATGTTTCAATCGGAATATAGCAAAGAGGAAACAAAGAGTTGGATTTAGCTAACGTTAGAAGCTCAGCTATAGCCAATGCCAGCACCAAGAGGGCAGATGACAAATATGGTGACTACCTAAGTTATTTTTCCTGAAAGCCACCTAGCTAACTTTAGTTTATCTACTGAAACCCATATTGAGTATTGCAGGCTAACATACTACTGTGTTACAGTGTGGGGGAAATCCAATAATTTTTATTTTTGCTCTTAGCTAGCTTCCAGGAATTGTGTACAGATCCTTGCAACATGGGGCCATAAAATTATCATGCTGAACATGAGGTGATGAATGACACAAGAATGGGCCTCAAGGTCTTGTCACGGTATCTCTGTGTGTTCAAATTTCCATGGATAAAATGCAATTGTGTTCGTTGTCCGTAGCTTATGCATGCCCATACTACAAGCCCACTGCCACCATGGGACACTCTGTTCACAATGTTGATGTCAGCAAACCGCTCGCCCATTCCCACTATCTGCCATCTGTACGGCAAACCGTACCAATATATCCGACAAACACTGGCTTCAAGGGCATTATCACTTTTATACAACAGGTTACCAACATATTTAATGAATGATAGACATATTTTCATAAAAAAATGTTATTTTGATTAGTTTATTCATACTATATCATCCTTCCACAAGATATAGTCCCGACACAAATCTAGGGTTGCTAGAGACGTGACCCAGTAGTTTGTTCATTGCCATACTGACTTGCAACGTTCTTATCCCTTGCTTGCTAGCTAGACAACTACGACTAATTTACAGTCACCTCAAAAAGTAGGCAGAATAACATCAAAGTAGCTGCATTTGCATATGTTTAAGCTTTTTTTATAGTTAAGATTTATTTGGATACAACCACAACAATGAGCTAATGATACACGACTTTGCCTTGCAGAAATATGTGCCCTCTTGTTAGGGCATTGTTCAGACAAAAAAGACAATCCATGAAATTCATTTGAGCTGATTTTAATAAATGAAACCATACATTCTCTTTGTTATCCACCACAGTAGCTATAGCTACTTATTGTACGTCACATTTATCTGTACATTCCCCTGGATTGAGCATTGGTTTAAATATCTGTCGGAGTCTGTGCGTCTACTTCTGCTGCCTTGCTTCAGCTTTTTAGTGTTGATGGTGCTGCAGTGTTCTCTTTGTTTTCAGCCAGGATGTTGCTCCAGCGTTTTTAGTGTCCTTCTTATGGCACCAGCTGCAACCGATGGGTGGGCCATTTAGAAGAAGGATGTTACACTCTTCCTTAGTGACAGTTTTGGGGTCAACAACTTATTTTTTTTTATTCTTATTTGCGTTTTTTTCGTTGCGGCTTTTATTCTAGGCTATTCAATGCAGTATCCTCCAAATCTGCATGCCTGGGTATTAATTGCCATCTCTTTTTCACATTCATTCCGTCATGCCGCTGAAAATATCTAAATAAAATGTTCCATTCATCCATTTTAGTTTTCGCAACAAAATACCGATTTAGCCAGTCAACTGAAAAATGTTGTGTATGTTGCTATGACAACCAGCTCAATTTACTGTCAGTGTCGTTCAGACACATTCACTTTATATGGGACGGTGGATATCGCAATTCAATATTGAAATGATATTGAAAAGGTCGGAGAGACAGACAGCAAGGTTTATACAAATCTCTGCTGTTGTAAAACAAATGGTAGTCTAAAAGAAATGGGAGATAATGTCTAGATGTCACAGCCTCATATATTCCCCCTCAAGCCAATACCACGACGGCCCTCAAAGAACTTCACTGGACTTTATGCAAACTGGAAACCACAAATCCCGAGGCAACATTTATTGTAGCTGGGGATTTTAACAAAGCAAATTTGAGGAAAAGGCTACCAAAGTTCTACTCGCACTGTTAAAATACTCGACCACTGCTACTCCAACTTCCCGGGTGCCTACAAGACCCTCCCCCGCATTCCCATTGGCAAATCTGATCACGACTCCATTTTGCTACTCCCTTCCGATAGGCAGAAATTCAAAAAGCAAGTATCCGTGCTAAGGACTATTCAACACTGGTCTGAACAAATCGAAACACACGCATCGAGTTTGTTTTGATCACGCAGACTGGGATGTGTTCCGGGTAGCCTCTGAGAATACCATTGACGAATACACTGATATGGTGACTGAGTTTATCAGGAAGTGTATAGGAGATGTTGTACCCACTGTGACTATTAAGTATACCCTAACCAGAAACCATGGATAGATGGCAGTATTCGCAAACTGAAACAGCGAACAGCGCATTTAACCATGGAAAGGTGATTGGGAATATGGCAGAATACAAACAGTGTAGTAATTCCCTCCGTAAGGCAATCAAACAGGCAAAACCTCAGTATAGAGACAAAGTGGAGTCACAATTCAACAGCTCAGAAACAAGATGTATGTGGCAGGGTCTACAGTCAATCATGGACTACAAAGGGAAAACCAGCCACTTCGCGGACACCGATGTCTTGCTTCCGGACAAGCTAAACACCTTCTTCCCCCGCTTTGAGGAGAACACAGTGCAACCGACACAGCCAGCTACCAAGGACTGTGGGCTCTGCTTCTCCATGGCCGAAGGGAGTAAGACATTTAAGCATGATAACCCTCGCCAGACGGTATCCCTAGCCGCGTCCTCATGGCATGCACAGACCAGTCGGCTGGAGTGTTTACGGACATATTCAATCTCTCCCTTTCCCGGTCTGCTGTCCCCACATCCTTTAAGATATCCACCATTGTTCCTGCACCCAAGAAAGCAAAGGTAACTTAACTAAATGACTATTGCCCCGTAGCACTCACTTATGTCATTAATAAGTGCTTTGAGAGACTATTCATGGATCATATCACCTCTACCTTATGACACACTTCAATTTGCTTACCGCCCCAAAAGACCCACAGACGATGCAATCGCCATCGCACTGCACACTGCCCTATCCGGACATCCGGACAAGAGGAATACCTATGTAAGAATACTGTTCATTGACTACAGCTCAGCATTCAACACCATAGTACCCTCCAAGCTCATCATTAAGCTCGGGGCCCTGTGTTTGAACCCCGCCCTTTTGCAACCGAGTCCTGGACTTCCTGACTGGCCACCCCCAGATGGTGAAGGTAGGAAACAACACCTCCCATTCACTGACCCTCAACACAGGGGCCCCACAAGGGTGCGTGCTCAGTCCCCTCCCGTACTTCCTGTTCATCCAAGACTGCATGGCCATGCACTCCTCCAACTCAATCATCAAGTTTGCAGATGACAACAGTAGTAGGCCTGATCACCAACAATGATGAGACAGCCTAAAGGGAGGAGGTGAGGGCCCTGGGAGTGTGGTATCAGGAACATAACCTCTCACTCATTGTCAGTAAAATAACAGCATAACAGCGACTCTTCAACCTCAGTATCCTGAAGAAATTTGGCTTACAGACAATACTGTGCGGTGCCTGGGTATCTTCCTGAAGTGGATTCTAGAAACAGAAACCCTTTGCCTGTGTGTGTCATTGTGGCAGAACTGTGTCCTGTGAACTGTATCCCTCTCGATCGATTAGACATTATGCTGGATTTCAATCAGATGACTCATGGGGAGCTGAATGGCAGTTTGATCATGACAACAGTCCTTCCACATCTTTGCAAGTATTCCTTGAATGTTTCTTTGGAATGGCAATTTCATCATGACCACCTCTCCCATCATCTGCTGATCACCAGTTCTCTTACCTACAGATACACCAGATAATGTGATTTAACCAAAGATTGTTGGTGTCCATTACTGAGAGTTACAGGATACAGTGAGGGAAAAAAGTATTTGATCCCCTGCTGATTTTGTACGTTTTCCCACTGACAAAGAAATAATCATTCTATACTTTAATGGTAGCTTTATTTGAACAGCGAGAGACAGAATAACAACAACAAAATCCAGAAAAACACACGTCAGAAATGTTATAAATTGACTTGCATTTCAATGAAGGAAATAGGTATTTGACCCCTCTGCAAAACATGACTTAGTACTTGGTGGCAAAACCCTTGTTGGCAATCACAGAGGTCAGACGTTTCTTGTAGTTGGCCACCAGGTTTGCGCACATCTCAGGAGGGATTTTGTCCCACTCCTCTTTGCAGATCTTCTCCAAGTCATTAAGGTTTCGAGGCTGACGTTTGGCAACTTGAACCTTCAGCTCCCTCCACAGATTTTCTATGGGATTAAGGTCTGGAGACTGGCTAGGCCACTCCAGGACCTTAATGTGCTTCTTCTTGAGCCACTCCTTTGTTGCCTTGGCCGTGTGTTTTGGGTCATTGTCATGGAATACCCATCCACGACCCATTTTCAATGCCCTGGCTGAGGGAAAGAGGTTCTCACCCCAGATTTGACAGTACATGGAAAATCACATTGTATGATTTTTAAGAAATTAATTTGCATTTTATTGCATGACATAAGTATTTGATCACCTACCAACTAGTAAGAATTCCGGCTCTCACAGACCTGTTAGTTTTTCATTAAGAAGCCCCCCTGTTCTCCACTCATTACCTGTATTAACTGCACCTGTTGTTTGAACTTGTTACCAGTATAAAAGACACCTGTCTACACACTCAATCAGACTCCAACCTCTCCACAATGGCCAGGACCAGAGAGCTGTGTAAGGACATCAGGGATACAATTGTAGACCTGCACAAGGCTGGGATGGGCTACAGGACAATAGGCAAGCAGCATGGTGAGAAGGCAACAACTGTTGGCGCAATTATTAGAAAATGGAAGAAGTTCAAGATGACGGTCAATCACCCTCGGTCTGGGGCTCCATGCAAGATCTCATCTCGTGGGGCATCAATGATCATGAGGAAGGTGAGGGATCAGCCCATAACTACATGGCAGGACCTGGTCAATGACCTGAAGAGAGCTGGGACCACAGTCTCATTAGTAACACACTACGATGTCATGGATTAAAATCCTGCAGCGCACGCAAGGTCCCCTGCTCAAGCCAGCGCATGTCCAGGCCCATCTGAAGTTTGCCAATGACCATCTGGATGATCCAGAGGAGGAATGGGAGAAGGTCATGTGGTCTGATGAGACAAATAGAGCTTTTTGGTCTAAACTCCACTCGCCGTGTTTGGAGGAAGTAGAAGGATGAGTACAACCCCAAGAACACCATCCCAACCGTGAAGTATGGAGTTGGGAACATCATTCTTTGCAGATGCTTTTCTGCAAAGGGGAAAGGACGACTACACCGTATTGAGGGGAGGATGGATGGGGCCATGTATCGCGAGATCTTGGCCAACAACCTCCTTCCCTCAGGAAGAGCATTGAAGATGGGTCGTGGCTGGGTCTTCCAGCATGACAACGACCCGAAACACACAGCCAGGGCAACTAAGGAGTGGCTCCGTAAGAAGCATCTCAAGGTCCTGGAGTGGCCTAGCCAGTCTCCAGACCCGAACCCAATAGAAAATCTTTGGAGGGAGCTAAAAGTCCGTATTGCCCAACGACAGACCCCCGTAACTTGAAGGATCTGGAGAAGGTCTGTATGGAGGAGTGGGCCAAAATCCCTGCTGCAGTGTGTGTTTTTTGTTGTTATTCTGTCTCTCATTGTTCAATTAAACCTTCCATTAAAATTATAGACTGATCATTTCTTTGCCAGTGGGCAAATGTACAAAATCAGCAGGGGATCAAATACTTTTTTCCTTCACTGTAGGTGTAGCACAGAGAGTTTTCGACCAACGTTAGCGATGCCATCATCGTCCTTGATTCAGAGAAACAGGATTCTCCTAAAATGGCTGTGTCCAGTTGCAGGTGGTCAGTTTGAATTTAGAAAAAGCTCTGATATTAAAATAAATACTTTTTTACACCTTAAAGGAATCCAACAATATGTGACAGACCACCTCTATTCGGTCTTATGCAGCAACATTTGAAATGGTGTTTATTACATTGGATAAAAGTATAGACTCAGAGCTAGAAAATTGTATATCATACACTGCAGTTGAGGAACAATGGGAAAATAATTCTGCTTAGGAAGTTGATATACTTGTGACCCCACTTTTGAGAAAATCTTTGAATGCTTTGATACACCTACTGGAGAGCTCTTCTTTGTCTACACCCATTCAGCATCGTTCACACCCTCTTAAACCTTGGCCTCACATGTGAATCCTAAAATAGATTGGTGGGGCTATGTGGTACTTGCATAGTAGCAATATCAAAAACAGAAAGTGTCCGGATAAAAATACTTTATCATTATAAAATGACACTTACTCAACACACTTGTCCAAATTGATGGGTCAATTTATGGAAATGCTATAACCACCCCCAGCCACATCACTATTGTCTAGACATGGACACATGTTCATTAAATACAATAGATGGCCGTAACCACCCCCAGACACACCTGGCTAATTTGATGGGTCTTGTAATAATCTGGCCGAAGTGGAGTCTTTTGTTTAGACATGTAGCTAGCTAGTTAGCTAATCAATGAACAAGGCATAATCTCAATTTCTACTACTAACCAATGGTGGAAAGTACTTAAGTAAAAACACTTTAAAGTACTATTAAAGTAGTTTTAGGGGTATCTGTACATCACTATTTATATTTTTGACAAGTTTTACTTTTACTCCACCCACATTCCTAAAGAAAATAAATGTACTTTTTATTCCATATATTTTCCCTGGCACCCAAAAGTACTGGTTACATTTAGAATGCTTAACAGGACAGGAAAGAACATCTCTGGTCATCCCTACTGCCTCTTATCTGGCCGACTCACTAAACACAAATGCTTCATTTGTAAATTATGTCTTGGAGTGTTGGAGTGTGCCCCTGACTATCCGTAAAATAAAAACAACAAAATTGTGCCATCTGGTTTGCCTAATATAAGGCATTTGAAATTATTTATACTTTCACTTGATACTTAAGTATATTTTTGAAATAACAATAACTTAAGGCCAGGCACCACAGGTTAATAGGGATTTTTTCCCTTTACTCTCATAAGACTGAAAATGTACCATTTGAAAGTATACTTAAATACAATGTATTACAGGTTTTATTTCTTTTAAAATTAAAATATGCAAACGAGGCATAACCTCCATAAATATGTTTTAATTTGCATATTACGAGAATCTGTTTTTCAACACATTGCTTCAAGGCAGATTTGTTTTATTTGTTTTGATAAGACACTCAATTGTCAGACTTTTACAAAACAGTTTATAAAATATTCACATGTATGACAGATCCATATTTTGCATATATTCACAGAAAAAATTACGCTTAAAATCAAAACAACAAAATATTTTTTTAAAGCCTCTGTATTAGTCCGACTATAAGACCTAAGAACCTGTGTATGCTGGTATCAGCACCAATGCACACACCTATACCGTAGTTGGAAGTGATTTCTATCTTGTGCCAAGTGCCATCGAAGGATATGTCAATGTCTATGATGGCATCCTCATCCTCCTACAGCAACTCTGCCACAGTATGTCTGGGCCAATATCTGCGTATGCTCTTCTAATTTGGTTTGCAGCACTCTCCATTGACTGTAGCCTTCTCTGAATATCTGCAACTAAAGTGGAGGAGGAAAGTACTTATGTCGGTCAACATTACAGCCATAACTGTAGGACTAAATATCAGCATGTTACCCTATGTAAATATTAGCATATCAGCATGTATTTACTTTAAGTAAAGCTAATTTCTCAGTGATCACAGTAGGCTACATTCCTATAATAATTTAGGCCAATGTGACAGTCTCATTGTATAGTTATGTTTTCGTATCACTCTTTTTATTAATTGAATACATTTGCTGGAGCAAGGAAATAAATATTATTTATACACAGCAAGTCACCTGACAATAATGGGCTACTCGCCCTTTTTATTTACCTGTCACTCTCCTGTCATGTCTCTTATAGGAGCGGAGACGGAAGGAAGGAATCCCTATGACTTTGCTTATTTTCTTTAGAGCTGCATAACCATGTCCAAGTTCGTGGGCTAGAAGAACCATCCGCACATTTATATCAAATGCCACATCTCCCCTGGAGCACTCCTGCAGCCTGGAGGAAGTGTAAACGCTCCTAAATCATGATCACCTTCACAGTGTGCACAGCCTAACATGACAGAATCCCTGGTTGGTGGGTCTATGGTGATTTTCAGTCCTGCGTTTAGACACTTAGGGCATGGACAAGTTGCTTTATTTGTGATGTATAAAAGTCACTGTTGGCTGGCTGCTGTCTGGTTAATCGCTGCTAGCTGTCATCTTCATCTCAACTGCCGACTACCTCCTTTTCCTCCTCTACCTATCCTGACACTGCCTCGATTGGCTGATCAGGCTCATTTTTTCTTTCATTTACTGATTTTCTCGCATTGGCTAACTGAGATCGCCTATTTTTATTCACATGCAATTTTACATTTTATGAAAGTATGGAAGTTATAGTTGGAAAATATCCCCAAATCTGAAAATTGACAGAAGCAAAATCAAAAGTTTTGCCTGTGGTGCCTAGCCTAAAGTATATTAAACAATCAAATACCTTTTGACTTTTACTCAAGTAGTATTTTAATGGGTGACTTTCACCTTACTTGAGTCATTTTCTGTTAAGGTATCTTCATTTTTACTCAAGTATGGCAATTGGGTATTTTGTCCACCATTGCTACTACCAATACAAACATTGTCATAGCTGTAGTATGAATTTGCATGTAGCTAAATCTAACAAACTAGGTTCAATGTTAGCTAGCTAACATTAGGCCTTAACTAACAATGCAAATGGGTTTCTGATTTGAATAATATTACCAAACAGATCATACACGTAACATTAGCTACTGAGCCAGCAAGCTAACATATGCTAGCTAACTAACTGTATGCTTTAACTTGCAATAAAAACAACTTTCTGACCAAATTAGAAACATATCTGTAAATGTAGCTAGACTTACCCGCATACATGGATGAACACTTCACAGCAGACTGGAACCAATTATCTCTTGTTTGTAGTTACATCTTGTTTGGCCAGCGTTGTATCAAGTCACTCTGGTTCACACTGACCATGGCATGTGCAGAAAGTAGCCCATCCCTTTTTCCAACTGATCTGTCAATAGCCCCTGCTAAATTCAGGGCATCAATGTTGTTGAGAAAAGTAGCAAAACTTTTGTAGTTCTCGATGGCTGACGTTATATCATAAGGGCAGATCAATTTCAAAGATTGATAGAAAATATTCATATTTCTTTTTGGTGGTTCTACACAGGGCCCACCAACCCTGTTCCTGGGGAGCTACAGTCCTTTAGGTTTTCACTCCAACGCTAATCTTGCACACCTGATTCTAATAATTAGCTGGTTTATAAACTGAACCAGGTTAGTCACAAGTGGGGTTGGAGCAAAAGCCTACAAAGGGTAGCTCTCCAGGAACAGGGTTGGAGACCCTATTCACATGGTCTTATGCTGAGCCACACTGGCTGCTTTAACACAGGCAGTGCAATTCTGATATTTTTCCCAATAATTGTTCTTAAATCACATCAGATCTTTTTCAGAACTGATCTGATTGGTCAAAAGACCAATTAATGAAAAACGCAGCCATAGTACTTTATCCGGCTTCATATCACTAGCAATTGTGTTTGGCATGGCGGGCTGGGGAACCTGAGACTCTTTGCTCTTATGGCGATGGGCCTGTTCTGTCTGCGGTGAACAGCCAGTTGGATAAGACTGCCAAAAGCATTGTAGGGCTCCTTAACCACCAATTGTTTGGACCTCTTGCAGAAGATTTTCTGGTAAATAGCCTTAGGAAGTCAGTTTATACGTTTACATTTTTGTGTATGGGAGATTGAGGAGAAATTACACCTTAATCGCTCTCTTACGCAACAATACATTTACTGTCAAAGCACAACCCTGCACAACCAAAAACCCTTCCTCATCTCGAATTACTCTCAGTAAACCTCTCACAGCACATGGACAGATCATACTTGTCAATAGTAGCCCTTTGCAGGGGAATTTTGTAGAGAGGTCTTTGTAATGTGTTTTGAGAATCTGCAGAGAAGAATGAGGTGGTTGTGTCATTGTTGTTGTAGTCTTGATTTTATACCTTTCAGTGTCCCTTGCTGGTTTCTGTCCCACAATCTTGTTGTGCTCCATAACCACAAGGCCTGTCCGCTCCCTTGTGCTTGTGTACTCAAACTGTCCCCCCTTTGGGGTATTTTTCACAGGACACTGTGGAATGACTGAAGATAAGTTTTACAAAAAGCAAAGGTACAAAGAAGAGTGGTAGACTAAATTGATTACATGGTCTGGAAGGTACTCTGTGGTCCTGACGCTACCTCTAACCACCTGTAACCCATAACACAAACCATACAAACACTACCCAATTCATGTATACCATGCTTACTGTAAAATTAGCTATCTTAGCTGATACAGTAGCTTGTAAATATTTTGGCCAATTAATCTTCACCTTGTGCAGAGCAAGGGGTTTGAAGTGCACGTTGGTGGAATCAGATTCTGTACCACCTATAACAAAATACAGAACAAAACACAATTTAACCACCCCACTAATTGTATTGATCTCTATTAGACTGGCAAGCTAAGCATTCCTAACATGGACATGACAGTTTTGTCAGCTTGCTGTTAACAAACTTTCATCACTAAATTGGCAGCAAGATTGCTGGCCTGCTGAGACTGGCTGAGAACCAACTAGTCAACCATAGACGATTTACACACATTCATCATTGCTACCAACACACAGAGAGGGAGTGAGCTAGATGTAGGGTGGAGTAGATGGCTACCAAATTGAGTAATAAGAGTAAAATTAGCTAGCTTACTTTAGCTAATGTCAGTCAAAGATGGAACTAAACAAACAAACATGTTTACTCTGCTGAAGTCGAAATTGATTGACAGTGTGTATACCAAAAGATAGCTAAATGATTTAGTTGATGGCTTTCAGAGTTCAATACAGGACTGTAACATCAGCAGGCTAGCTAACTTACCAGCTAGTCCAGCTAGCTAACATTTTCAAAAAAATCTTGCCTAGAGAATTTCTGAGATGACTGTGTTTTTATTTATTTTATAACACCTTTATTTAACCAGTTAGGCCAGTTGAGAACAAGTTCTCATTTACAAGTGCGACCTGGCCAAGATAAAGCAAAGCAGTGTGACAAAAACAACAACACAGAGTTACACATGGGATATTCAAATGTACAGTCAAAAACACAATCGAAAAATCTATATGCAGTGTGTGCAAATGTAGTAAGATTAGGGAGGTATGGCAATAAGGCCATAGTGGCGAAATAATTTCAATTTATTATTAAACCTGGAGTGATAGATGTTCAGATGATGATGTGCAAGTAGAGATACTGGGGTGCAAAGAGCAAAAATAAATAACAATATGGGGGTGGGGTAGTTGGGTGGGCTATTTACAGATGGGATGTGTACATGTGCAGTGATTGGTAAGCTGCTCTGACAGCTGATGCTTAAAGTTAGGAGGGAGATAAGTCTCAAAAATCAGTGAACTGGAAGGAAAGGCGTCCAAAGTAGGTGTTGACTTTAGGGATGACCAGTGAAATATACCTGCTGGAGCACGTGCTACGGGTGGGTGTTGATAAGGTGACCAGTGAGCTGAGATAAGGCGGGGCTTTACCTAGTAAAGACCTATAGATGAACTGGAGCCAGTGTTTTGGCAACAAATATATAGCGAGGGCCAGCCAACGAGAGCATACAGGTCGCAGTGGTGGGTAGTATATGGAGCTTTGGTGACAAAACAGATGGAACTGTGATAGCAAATTAGATGTAGTCCGAGTAGAGTGTTGGAGGCTATATTGGAAATGACATCACCGAAGTCAAGGATCAGTAGGATAGTCAGTTTTACGAGGGTATGTTTGGCAGCATGAGTGAAGGAGGCTTTGTTGTAAAATAGGAAGCCAATTCTAGATTGAATTTTGGATTGGCGATGCTTAATGTGAGTATGGAAGGAGAGTGTGGTAGCAGAGAGAACAGTTTGTGGCTTAGGTGACTGGATTCTTTGACAATTTTTTGGGACCTTCCTCTGGTCACCGCCTGGTATAGAGGTCCTGCATGACAGGGAGCTTGGCCCCAGTGATGTACTGGGCAGTACAAAGTCCTACCACCAGCGGGCGAATGGAGTTTGCTGTTAGCAAGGGATTTCTCTAATCTCAAATTTGGCGTGCCACCTTCTAGCTGACCACAGCCAGCCAGAGACTACAAGCAGTTTTTGTTGTCTCTTTAAATAGCTTACATTTGTTGTGATTTGAATTATATTTATTTGCCAATTTAAAAACCCAATACAACCACACGTGAACATAATGCAGTCCTGTCATTGAGGATGATGCAAAAAAGTGATACAACCAATAATTGATAGTTTAAGTAGATTAATGATATATGGATGATTATTCCCAAGAATAGCCTACATTTTTTGCCATGGATTTAATATACTATATGTTTGAGGAAATACAAACGGTTCCTTTCTAGCAATAAATGCCACTCCCTAAATCACCTCACCCACTTTTTGAAAAGTGCTGATCACTACGTACAGTCATAGAACCAGTAGATAGTGATAGCGCTGACATCATCCACGTATTCCTATGGAAAACTCCCAATGGTGCATGAAATATTATAATTTGAATCACCAAAAAAATGCTAAGTATCATGGTGAAAGTTGGCCGTAACTACAGTAGCAAAGGATCATGGTTGATGTAGTCGTTTTCATCTTGCCTGAGAGAGTCAACCTATAAGCACACCACAACCCCTTAGGCGCACGTGCAAAGAGCTTGCATGAGGGCGCGAGCCTCCTCGTAGCCTGCCGGCCCGTGATTGATCTGTGTCAGCATGTGGTCCCGTGTGATTACAAATGTAGTATTCGGAATGGATTAGTATTTCATTAAATATCTTGATTTCTAGCTAACTTTAAAATAATTCACAGTGGGGGTCAAACTTAATCACAATAAACACATTTTAGAGCCTAAGAGAGCCTAAAACGAGAGAGCCTAAAACGACCAGAAGAAGCCAAAAAGCCTCAGCAGGAAGTTTTCTTTGTTAAAATCCTCAATCGAATTTTAAAACCTGTCTTTGATACTTGATAGTTTTTACCAACGTGTTTATTTATTTTTCTAGTTTTTAGTTCTCATTTGTCCATGCAGCAGACTGGAATGCAAAGTTTGATTACTTAAGTAAGTGCTTTCCTTCATTTGCGAGTAGATTTACTTGCATAACGTTAATGTCAATGAGGACAAAAAAATGCTAGCTAGCCTAGCTGGTTACGTTACTTGGCTAGCTTGCTAACGTTAGATGGCTTGCTAGCTAGAAACATGAACTTTTTATTTTATTTTTTATTTAACCTTTATTTGGCAACTTGGCCATCGCTAGCTAACTAAATTGTTGTAAACACTGTTAAGTTGGCTAGTTTGACTATATGATTGTGTCCTTGCTAGCTGAGTTACTTAGCTAGCTAGCTTGCTAAATTTAGATGGTTTGCTAGCTAACAACATTGACTAACATTTCAGCTACAGTGCCTTCAGAAAGTATTCACACCCCTTCACTTTTTCCACATTTTAACAAAATGCGATTAAAATTGATTTAATTATCATTTTTTTTGTCAATGATTAACACAAAATACTATAATCTCAAAATGGAAGAAAAACGTGAACATTTTTAAAAAATAAATGAAAAAAAAGTAATGAAAACACTCATATATTTTCATTAGATACGTATTCAAACCCCTGAGTCAATACATGTTAGAATCACCTTTGGTAGGAAACTTATTCCACAAGAACCAATATCACTCCTTAAAAACACAACCCTATGGGACAATCATTGGATAGCTTTCAGAATTCCCCAATAAATTGGTCCTCATGGAAAACTAAAGGCATAGAAACCGTACATGTATTTCCATGACAGAATTAAAAAGACATTTTGGACTGACCAAAGTAGATAGTTTCAAATACATGCAACTTAAAAGTTACAAATCTTTTGGACATCAGAGCAACCTTGAGGGAATCTTATAGGTGTCAGAAAATGATTTTCATATGATAGGTAAGATATACAAAACCTTGCAGATAGCATATCCAACTGACAATCTCTTAGAAAAAAATATAAACTATTGGAACCAAGACATAAAAATAACTGATGTAGGCACAAGATGGAGGGAATGTTTGAGCATAACTTACGAAATTCCAGTTAACAAAAATGTACACTTAATCCAGTATAAACTAATGTATAGAAATTATTATACAAGAGACAAATCACAAATTCTACAGAACAACAGCAGAGTCATGACTTAAAGGGGAATATATTCCTGGCAATGCCACGGCATATAGTCATTACTATATTAAGAACATTATATTTTTTTAATCATAACATCACAATTATCCAAACCACAAGCTGGTAGAACCGGGAAGTTTCAACTGCCTGTGTATTCGTCTGCTCATAGTGAACCACAAAGTCCGGAATTCATAGCGAATGCTGATACCACCCGCTAGGTAGATGGGGAGTGCCCACAAACTTGAATAATGGCGTTGCTTTGAACGACCAACATCTGGACCCTCTCTTTCGAAAATTATCCGCCAAAATTGTTGCAACCCATATTACCCACCTGTTCAAACTCTCTTTCGTATTGTCTAAGATCCCTAAAGATTGGAAAGCTGCCGCGGTCATCCCCCTCTTCAAAGGGGGAGACACTCTAGATCAAAACTCTTACAGACCTATTTCCATCCTGCCGTGCCTTTCTAAAGTCTTTGATAGCCAAGTTAAGAAACAGATCACCGACCATTTCGAATCCCACCGTACCTTCTCCGCTATGCAATCTGGTTTCCGAGCTGGTCATGGGTGCACCTCAGCCACGCTCAAGGTCCTAAATGATATCCTAACTGACACCGATAAAAGACAGTACTGTGCAGCCATCTTCATCGACCTGGCCAAGGCCTTTGACTCTGTCAATCACTGCATTATTATCAGCAGACTCAACAGCCTTGGTTTCGCAAATGACTGCCTCGCCTGGCTCACCAACTACTTCTCAAATAGAGTTCAGTGTGACAAATCAGAGGGCCTGTTGTCAGGGTTCAATTCTCGGGCCGACTCTTTCCTCTGTATATATCAATGATGTCACTCTTGCTGCTGATGATTCTCTGATCCACGCCTACGCAGACGACACCATTCTGTATACATCTGGCCCTTCTTTGGACACAGTGTTAACAAACCTCCAAACGAGTTTCAATGCCATACAACACTCCTTCCGTGGCCTCCAACTGCTCTTAAATGCTAGTAAAACTAAATGCATGCTCTTCAACCGATTGCTGCCTGCACCTAGCATCACTACTCGACTAGCATCACTACTCTGGACGGTTCTGACTTAGAATACGTGGACAACTACAAATACCTAAGTGTCTGGTTAGACTGTAAACTATCCTTCCAGACCCACATCAAACTTCTCCAATCCAAAGTTAAATCTAGAATTGGCTTCCTATTTCACAGCAAAGCATCCTTCACTCATCCTGCCAAACATACCCTTGTAAAACTGACCATCCTACCAATCCTCGACTTCGGCGAAGTCATTTACAAAATAGCCTCCAATACCCTACTCAACAAATTGGATGCAGTCTATCACAGTGCCATCCGTTTTTTCCCCAAAGCCCCATTTACTACCCACCATTGCGACCTGTACGCTCTCGTTGGCTGGCCCTCGCTTCATACTCATCGCCAAACCCATTGGCTCCATGTCATCTACAAGACCCTGCTAGGTAAAGTCCCCCCTTATCTCAGCTCACTGGTCACCATAGCATCACTCACCTGTAGCACGCGCTCCAGCAGGTATATCTCTCTGGTCACCCCCAAAACCAATTCTTTCTTTGGCCGCCTCTCCTTCCAGTTCTCTGCTGCCAATGACTGGAACGAACTGCAAAAACCTCTGAAACTGGAAACACTTATCCCCCTCACTAGCTTTAAGCACCAGCTGTCAGAGCAGCTCACAGATTACTGCACCTGTACATAGCCCACCTATAATTTAGCCCAAACAACTACCTCTTTTCCTACTGTATTTATTTATTTATTTTGCTCCTTTGCACCCCATTATTTTTATTTCTACTTTGCACATTCTTCCACTGCAAATCTACCATTCCATTTTTTTTACTTGCTATATTGTATTTACTTTGCCACCATGGCCTTTTTTTGGCTTTACCTCCCTTATCTCAACCTCATTTGCTCACATCGTATATAGACTTGTTTCTACTGTATTATTGACTGTATGTTTGTTTTACTCCATGTGTAACTGTGTCGTTGTCTGTGTCGAACTGCTTTGCTTTATCTTGGCCAGGTCGCAATTGTAATTGAGAAATTGTTCTCAACTTGCCTACTTGGTTAAATAAAGGTGAAATAAAAAAAATAATGTATAGCCATTATTTATTTTCCAGTCCCTATACATAGCCATGTTATTTTCCAGTCCCTATACATAGCCATGTTATTTTCTACTCCCTGTACATTGCCATGTTATTTGCCAGTCCCTATACATAGCCATGTTATTTTCTACTCCCTGTACATAGCCATGTTATTTTCTACTCCCTGTACATAGCCATGTTATTTTCTACTCCCTATATATAGCCATGTTATTTTCTACTCCCTGTACATAGCCATGTTATTTTCCAGTCCCTATACATAGCCATGTTATTTTCTACTCCCTGTACATAGCCATGTTATTTTCTACTCCCTATACATAGCCATGTTATTTTCTACTCCCTGTACATAGCCATGTTATTTCCCAGTCCCTATACATAGCCATGTTATTTTCTACTCCCTGTACATAGCCATGTTATTTTCCAGTCCCTATACATAGCCATGTTATTTTCCAGTCCCTATACATAGCCATGTTATTTTCTACTCCCTGTACATAGCCATGTTATTTTCTACTACCTATACATAGCCATGTTATTTTCTACTCCCTGTACATAGCCATGTTATTTTCTACTCCCTATATATAGCCATGTTATTTTCTTTTCCCTGTACATAGCCATGTTATTTTCCAGTCCCTATACATAGCCATGTTATTTTCCAGTCCCTATACATAGCCATGTTATTTTCTACTCCCTGTACATAGCCATGTTATTTTCCAGTCCCTATATATAGCCATGTTGTTTTCTACTCCTTGTATATAACCATGTTGTTTTCTACTCCTTGTATATAGCCATGCTATTTTCAACTTCCTGTATATTGCCATAATTTTCCTCTCCCTATATATAGCCATGTTATTTTCATCTCCCTATATATAGCCATGTTATTTTCCTCTCCCTATATATAGCCATGTTATTTTCATCTCCCTATATATAGCCATGTTATTTTCCTCTCCCTACATATAGCCATGTTATTTTCCTCTCCCTATATATAGCCATGTTATTTTCCTCTCCCTATATATAGCCAAGTTATTTTCCTCTCCCTATATATAGCCATGTTATTTTCCTCTCCCTATATATAGCCATGTTATTTTCCTCTCCCTATATATAGCCATGTTATTTTCCTCTCCCTATATATAGCCATGTTATTTTCCTCTCCCTATATATAGCCATGTTATTTTCAACTTCCTGTATATTGCCATGTTATTTTCCTCTCCCTATATATAGCCATGTTATATTCCTCTCCCTATATATAGCCATGTTATTTTCCTCTCCCTATATATAGCCATGTTATTTTCAACTTCCTGTATATTGCCATAATTTTCCTCTCCCTGTATATTGCCATAATTTTCCTCTCCCTATATATAGCCATGTTATTTTCCTCTCCCTATATATAGCCATGTTATTTTCCTCTCCCTATATATAGCCATGTTATTTTTACTCATTATGTTTTTTCATTATTCACTGTGCCACTATTGCTATTATTTTATATACACTTGGAAAAGGACCAATAAGTAAGCATTTCACTGTTAGTCTACACCTGTTGTCTATGAAGCATGTGACAATTAAAATGGTATTTGACTGTATTTATAGCCTTGGGAGTAGGGAAAAGCAGATAATAGCAAGCAGGGGGAAATGTTTGCTATCTGTGTAGCTATGTAGCCGATCTGGGTTGTGTATGGACCCTAAAATGGACCCTGTAGTGATGTCCCTTTCCATAGGCCTTACTTAGCTCTCCCTACCACTAGTTACTCTGTTCTCGAGCAGTCCTCTGTGGGGTATTGGACTGCTCGAAAACAGGGGCAGGGCTAAGGGGGTTGTATTGGGATTGAGCCTATGTGTGTGTGTGTGTGTGTGTGTGTGTCCTCTGCTTATGCGTATCTCTGCGTATCTATTGCATCCTGGGTCTTCCCTGTCTGGTAGCAGTTGGACTCAGGCTGAACTGTATCCTGCAGGACCACTACAGTGTCTGGTGGGTCTGAAGAGTCCAACGGCCCAGTGTTATTGTTTCCAGGGAGGCTGTTGGACGGCTGGTGGAAGGCTGGTGGATGGCACAACCACAAGGCCCTTTGTTGCCCCGTCTCCTGTGGTCTGACTCTACTTTAAGAGTCACAGTGGAGTCTGGAGTTGCTGATTGAACGTACAGAGCTGTGAAGTGCTGTGAATGATGTGATTATTGCAGCTAGGGGGGAGAAGAAAGGGAGAGGAGTGTGGGAGATGGAAAGAGAGAGGTGAGGGTGAACAGAGGGAAGAAGAGAGGAGAAGATGGAAACAATTGGACAGAGAGGAGGAAAAGAAGGGACACATGGAGAGAGGAGGAAAAGAGGGAGGGAGAGATACCACACACCACATCCGGGGCCCATAAAACTCCATCCATACTTATATAACTATTCCTACAACCATAAGAATGACAATACCAGGAAGAGGAGAGGAAAAGGGAAAGGAGGAGGGGAAGCATGACTGTATTACTCTACCTCCTCTCCATGTCCCTCCCTCTGTGGTGCATATGGGTCTATTAAGTAGTATACAGTACAGTACACAGACCCTAATGTCACACACCAACATAGCCCTGTCATTTTTTATAGAAACAGGACATTACCATCAGCACCACCACAGGGCCAGAACCATAACACACCATGACAAAGCAGGCCCTATTGCAACTAGACAGATACTGTACACAAACAGGGTCAAGCAAATAAACAAGTTAACCAGCACAAATAAATAACCCTCACTAACACTACAGTAAAGGTAGGCTGTTTTCCTTTCACAATGGTGTGTGTGTGTCAAAGAAGGTTGGCAGCACCTTAATTGGGGAGAATGGGTTCGTGGTAATGACCGGAACGGAATCAGTGGAATGGTATCAAATACATCAAACACATGGTTTCCAGGTGTTTGATGCCATTCCATTTTCTCTGTTCTGGACATTATTATGAGCCGTTCTCCCCTCAGCAGCCTCCACTGCTATGTGTGCACACGTCAGCTCTGGTTCTCTTTGGTAGCGACTAGCGAGGAGCGATATACCATAAAAGAAATCCCCGGCATCTGATTTGAAGTGGGCCGTCGGGGAGTCTCTGCTTTCTACTGGATACACAAACAATGAAGCTTTAAAGTCTCAATGCCTTTAACAGCCCAGCTATCCAGCTACTGCCTTTTGGCCAAGACTGGGACAACGTCCCAAATGGCACCCTATTCCCTATTTAATGAACCCATAAGGCTCTGGTAAAAAAAAAAGTAGTGCACTATGTAGGGAATACAGTGCCATTTGGGACACAAGGTGGGACTGTTTTCCTGCCTGCCGCCTCCAGGTTCTGAATCCCTCTAGTCGTCCATAGACCACAAGCAGCCTACAGTAAGGAGAGCCAGCTCCTAAAGTGACCAATAGTCTAATACCTGAAATTCTGCAGGTCTTTGGATGTTAGCTGTTGAGGTGCCACCATTGGTTCCGTTACATTACAGTAAAACCTTCTGTCATATATAGGTGCAGTTAGAATATACATAGCACAATTACCATTGTACATGGTTGTCAGTGTTTATGGTATGCATCATATCTCTGAAATAGGTATAAATCAATGTTTTGGAAAATGCTAAATTACAGTGGACACCCACCAAAAACCTACTGTATGTGTCTCTATTGCTAACAGGAGAGTTAGAGAAAAAAATGACCAAGAGAAACAGAGAGGGGTGGAGGGGGGAGAGAGAAGGGGTAGAGCCAGAAAGAGAGAGAGACACACACACACAGAGGGAGAGAGAAAGGAAGGGGTATAAAATTAAAGAGACAGATTATTAGAGAAGGGGTGAGGGAGGAATGACAGTGTCACGCTCCTCTGCAAGTTCCCAGACAGGAAGAAGACAACACCAGACCTTGTTAAATATGTTTACTTCTTTGAAGGAACTCGTTGTTTTTAACAAGGCTTAAAGGCCCATACAGAGTGGAGAAAATTCAGCTTTGTTTTAATTTGACAGAAAAAGGGAGTGTGAGGGAGCATTTCCCCCTGATGCGTTCCAGTTAGACATAGTGCTTTTATTAGGATTGAAAGTATTGCTGTGTGTGTGTGTGTGTGTGTGTGTGTGTGTGTGTGTGTGTGTGTGTGTGTGTGTGTGTGTGTGTGTGTGTGTGTGTGTGTGTGTGTGTGTGTGTGTGTGTGTGTGTGTGTGTGTGTGTGTGTGTGTGTGTGTGTGTTTTGTGTGTGTTTTGTTTAACTATCCTTGTGGATAACAGAAGTCCGGTCCCCATGAGGTAAATTGCTATTTTAGGATTGGGGTTACAATTAGGATTAGAATTAAGGTTAGGGGTTATGGTTAGGAGTTAGATATAGTTTTAGGGTTTGGGGTTAAGGTTAGGCTTAGGGTTAAGGTTAGGTTAAAGGTTAGGGATTTTAGATAGGAATCTATTATTTGGTCCTCACAAGGATAGCAATACAAAACTGTGTGTGTGTTCGCGTGTATGTCCATATGTGTGGTGTGTGTGTTTGTGTACCTGCCTGTGTGTATGTATGTGTGTTTACACAGCTGGAAGCTGAGAGTAGATTCACTTCACCTGGCACGCGTTCCAGCAGGGGAGAATGCTGCCTGCTACAGTGCTGTGATCCCACTTTGAGGCAGACAAGATCTGGCACCCACTCCCCAAAACAAAACGACTTCACGTACCCAAATATCCCGGCATTAAGGCTTAAAAGTTAGGCCAAATCCCTACAAACCCCTGCCGGTTTTACTTAGTGTGGCAAATGGTTCCCTCTCTAAACTCTCTGATAGCTGATTGCTCTGGCAGGACTCAGGTGGATCTGCAGAGTGGCCCCCGGCCCAGTTTCCACTCCATTCAAGTTTCCACTCAGACCCAGACTTGGGTCTCAGACTCCCCCTATCCCTCCCTATTCCTCGGACAGCCAATCCAACCTCTCCTCCCTCAGTTACCGCTACCCAAGTAAATACAACTCAACCTTGATCTACCATCCATCTATCCACACACCCATTTCCCTCCCTCTCCCAGTCTGTTTACCACTGTAACCCTTCTGAGACTGGAACTTCCTGTTGGGACATAGTTGATGGTTCTCGGAGGAGGAATTAATGTTACGCTGAGCACCGTCACGGTGGAGATCAAAATGGTCTGAAATGCCCCCTCACCAATTCATCCATCTCTCTAATGGCTCTATAGCTCACGGTCACGACAGAGGTTATAGAGAGCCTGTGTGTGTGTGTGTGTGTGTGTGTGTGTGTGTGTGTGTGTGTGTGTGTGTGTGTGTGTGTGTGTGTGTGTGTGTGTGTGTGTGTGTGTGTGTGTGTGTGTGTGTGTGTGTGTGTGTGCTTGCAAGTATGTGTAGTACAGTAACAGGCCTGTCAGCATTATGCCTTCCCTCCACAGCAGAACCAGCAGCAGCACAGAAGACTGTCTGGAGGTTCCAGGAAAACATACTGCAGGCCTTAATAATGGCCCCACGGTGACACCACGGGAGGGGGATTGACCAATGATGTATTTAAACCCTGGATTACAGACGCTATGTATTGGCCATTGAAAGGTGTTGAAGACACTGGTCGGCCATATTGGCACTCCGCTGTAGGAGCAGTCCTCCATTAGGAATTAATGGAATTCTACAGTATTTCAATTAAATGTTTAAAGGACAAAATTACAGTTGAAGTCGAAAGCTTCCATACACTTATTTTTCAACCACTCCACAAATTTCTTGTTGACAAACTATAGTTTGGCAAGTCAGTTAGGACATCCACTTTGTGTAAGACACAAGTAATATTTACAACAACATGTTGGCCATGCCTTCCGCCTGGCTACTCCAACCTCGGCCAACAGCTCTGCCCCCGGCAGCTCCTCGCCCAAGCCTCTCCAGGTTCTCCTTTACCCAAATCCAGATAGCAGATGTTCTGAAAGAGCTGCAAAACCTGGACCCGTACAAATCAGCTGTGCTTGACAATCTGGACCCCCTATTTCTGAAACTTTCCGCCGCCATTGTCGCAACCCCTATTACCAGCCTGTTCAACCTCTCTTTCATATCGTCTGAGATCCCCAAGGATTGGAAAGCTGCCGCAGTCATCCCCCTCTTCAAAGGGGGAGACACCCTGGACCCAAACTGTTACAGACCTATATCCATCCTGCCCTGCCTATCTAAGGTCTTCGAAAGCCAAGTCAACAAACAGGTCACTGACCATCTCGAATCCCACCGTACCTTCTCCGCTGTGCAATCTGGTTTCCGAGCCGGTCACGGGTGCACCTCAGCAACACTCAAGGTACTAAACGATATCATAACCGCCATCGATAAAAGACAGTACTGTGCAGCCGTCTTCATTGACCTTGCCAAGGCTTTCGACTCTGTCAATCACCATATTCTTATCGGCAGACTCAGTAGCCTCGGTTTTTCGGATGACTGCCTTGCCTGGTTCACCAATTACTTTGCAGACAGAGTTCAGTGTGTCAAATCGGAGGGCATGCTGTCCGGTCCTCTGGCAGTCTCTATGGGGGTGCCACAGGGTTCAATTCTCGGGCCGACTCTTTTCTCTGTATATATCAATGACGTTGCTCTTGCTGCGGGCGATTCCCTGATCCACCTCTACGCAGACGACACCATTCTATATACTTTCGGCCCGTCATTGGACACTGTGCTATCCAACCTCCAAACAAGCTTCAATGCCATACAACACTCCTTCCGTGGCCTCCAACTGCTCTTAAACGCTAGTAAAACCAAATGCATGCTTTTCAACCGATCGCTGCCTGCACCCGCATGCCCGACTAGCATCACCACCCTGGATGGTTCCGATATGTGGACATCTATAAGTACCTAGGTGTCTGGCTAGACTGCAAACTCTCCTTCCAGACTCATATCAAACATCTCCAATCGAAAATCAAATCAAGAGTCGGCTTTCTATTCCGTAACAAAGCCTCCTTCACTCACGCCGCCAAGCTTACCCTAGTAAAACTGACTATCCTTCCGATCCTCGACTTCGGCGATGTCATCTACAAAATGGCTTCCAACACTCTACTCAGCAAACTGGATGCAGTCTATCACAGTGCCATCCGTTTCGTCACTAAAGCACCTTATACCACCCACCACTGCGACCTGTATGCTCTAGTCGGCTGGCCCTCGTTACATATTCGTCGCCAGACCCACTGGCTCCAGGTCATCTACAAGTCCATGCTAGGTAAAGCTCCGCCTTATCTCAGTTCACTGGTCACGATGGCAACACCCATCCGTAGCACGCGCTCCAGCAGGTGTATCTCACTGATCATCCCTAAAGCCAACACCTCATTTGGCCGCCTTTCGTTCCAGTACTCTGCTGCCTGTGACTGGAACGAATTGCAAAATCGCTGAAGTTGGAGACTTTTATCTCCCTCACCAACTTCAAACATCAGCTATCTGAGCAGCTAACCGATCGCTGCTGCTGTACATAGTCTATTGGTAAATAGCCCACCCATTTTCACCTACCTCATCCCCATACTGTTTTTATTTATCTACTTGCTCTTTGCACACCAATATCTCTACCTGTACATGACCATCTGATCATTTATCACTCCAGTGTTAATCTGCAAAATTGTAATTATTCGCCTACCTCCTCATGCCTTTTGCACACATTGTATATAGACTCCCCCTTTGTTTTCTACTGTGTTATTGACTTGTTAATTGTTTATTCCATGTGTAACTCTGTGTTGTCTGCTCACACTGCTATGCTTTATCTTGGCCAGGTCGCAGTTGCAAATGAGAACTTGTTCTCAACTGGCCTACCTGGTTAAATAAAGGTGAAATAAAAAAATAAAAAAATGTTAAGTGTTGGTCCCATGTTTCATGACCTGAAATAAAGATCCCAGAAATGTTCAATATGCTCAAAAAGCTTATTTAGCTAACATGTGGTGCACAAATTTGTTTACCCATAGATGCACATCAGTTTTCCCAGTCGTGAAATTAGGGGGTAATAAAACATGTTCTATTGATAGATTTCCTTATATGAACTGTAACTCAGTAAAATCTTTGAAATGGTGTATGTTGCGTTTATATTGTACATTTTCATTTTATGTTTAGCTCACATAATATCTTTTAAAAGTACGCATTAAGGTGTCTATAATAGAATAAACGTGTCAAAAACAAATTAGACATTATTCAATTAAAATAAATATTGTTAAGGCTAGGCGTCCCGTCAGAGGGACAACTGTCGACAACATCCGGTGAAATTGAGGGGGGCGTAATTCAAATAAATAATCGTATTATTAAACATTTATGAACATACAAGTATCTTATATTGTTTAAAAGCTTCAATTCTTGTTAATCTAACTGCATTGTCCGATTTACAATAGGCTTTACAGCGAAAGCATATCATGCGATTGTTTGAGGACGGCGCCCCACATCAACATATTTTTCAACCAGCACAGGCTTCATAAAATCACAAATAGCGATTAAATGAATCATTTACTTTAGAAAATCTTCTTCTGTTTGCATTCCCAAGGGTCCCAGCTACAACATGAATGGTCGTTTTGTTAGTTAAAATCCTTCTTCATATCACAAAAAGTCTGTTTAGTTGTCGCCATCGATTTCAGTAATCCACTCGTTCAATATGCATACAAAGGATTCCAAAGAGCTACCACTAAACTTTGTTCAAACAAGTCAAACTACGTTTCTATTTCATCCTCAGGTACCCTAAAATGTAATTAAACTATAATTTTTCATACGTAAAGAAGTATGTTCAATAGAAAAGTAACATTAGCAGGCACGCCGACAGACTGATTTTCCACTGTGACTCTTTGTACCAAAACTCAAAATTCTTCCTCGTTTTGGAAGAAACAAGCCTGAAACCTTAAACAAAGACTGTTGACATCTAGTGGAAGCCATAGGAATTGCAATCTTCGAGCTAGAATTGCATAGGACCCATAGCTTTCCATTATAAGATCCTGGGACCTCAAAAAAAAGAAATTCCGGTTGGTTTTTCGTTGGAGTTTCGCCTGCCATATCAATTGCATTATAGTCAGATACATTATTTTAACATTTCGAGAAACTTCAAAGTGTTTTCTATCCAATGCTACCAATTATATGCACATCCTGGCTTCTGGGCCTGAGTAACAGGTAGCTTACTTTGGGCACATTAGTCAGGCAGAAATTCAGGAAAATAGACCCTAGCCCTAAATGGATTTCTATATCTTTTATAATGGATGAGGAGTACCAAGATGGCTGTGCGGTGGCTTCAACACAACACCGCGTCAGTCATCCAGGGTTTATGCACATCATTGGAACTGACAAGGCTCTGGGACACACACAAACACAGACACACAACAGTCCTCCGAGCCTGACATCAGCCACCAACCGCTCTGCTTCTAAAAGACCTACAGATTTAGGATCTGAATCTTCTGTAATGCCGGAAATGTTTAACTTGTTGTGTATTTGAGGTTTCAAAAGTTTTCAGAAGATTGTCATTTCCACTTTGAAATTTCAGACTTGAATTTCCCTTATGAAAAATGTATCAACCCCTACAAATATGTCCATTAATTGTAATCCATAAAATAATCCACATTTCCTGTTGCTGCAGGATTATTTTCCTGCTGTAGCAAACTGGCTCTAATTAAGATCCTACATCTGCAAACCCGCCTGGAACCTGTCGTTCAATCGGGAAATTAGTGCGGAGAGAGCAGGACCAATTAGCTGTACTGATGGAAGGAGGTGGGAGGTGGTTTGGGGTGTGTGATGCAGAGCTAGGACCAGGTCCAGTAATTAGGATCAAAGCAGAACAAACAGCGAGCACACTCCTGGGCTCCTTAGTGGCCAGCCATCGGTCCACACACACACAACTGATTGTAATTAACCAATTAGTCAGTCATTTAAACATGTGCTCACATTGCATCACTACAGCTCTGCTAAACTTCCAAAAGACTTTCAGCATATTAAGATGAAGCACAATCAGAATGGCTGACTGTATCCACAAATCTGCCAAGAGAGGGCCGCCCACCAAAATTCACGGACCAGGCAAGGAGGGCATTAATCAGAGAGGCAAAAAAAGACCAAAGATAACCCTGAAGGAGCTGCAAAGCTCCACAGTGGAGATTGGAGCATCTGTCCACACTTTAACCCATACACTCCACAGAGCTGAGCTTTACGAAAGTGGCCAGAGAAAAGCCATTGCTTAAAGAAAAAAATAATCAAACACATTTGGTGTTCATCAAAAGGCATGTGGGAGACTCCCCAAACATATGGAAGAAGGTACTCTGGTCAGATGAGACTCAAATGAAACCGCTATGTCTGGCACATACCCAACACCTCACATCACCCCGAGAACACCATGGTGGTGCCAGCATCATGCTGTGGGGATGTTTTTCATCGGCAGGGACTGGGAAACTGGTCAGAATTGAAGGAATGATGGATGGTGCTAAATACAAGGAAATTCTTGAGGGAAACCTGTTTCAGTCTCCCAGAGATTTGAGACTGGGATGGAGGTTCACCTTCCAGCAGGACAATGACCCTAAGCATACTGCTAAAGAAACACTTGAGTGGTTTAAGGGGAAACATTTAAATGTCTTGGAATGGCCTCATCAAATCCCAGACCTCAATCCAATTGAGAATCTGTGGTATGACTTAAAGATTGCTGTACACGAGCAGGAACCCATCCAACTTGAAGGAGCTGGAGCAGTTTTGCCTTGAAGAATGGGCAGAAATCCCAGTGGCTAGAAGTGCCAAGCTTGTAATTGCTGCAAAAGGTGGCTCTACAAAGTATTGACTTTGGAGGGTGAATAGTTATGCACGCTCAAGTTTTCTGTTTTCTTGTCTTATTTCTTGTTTGTTTCACAATATAAATATATATTTAAAAAATATTTAAAAAAATATATATAACATATTTTGCATCTTCAAACTGAATGTTGTGTAAATCAAATGACCCCCCCCCCCAAAAAAAAAATAATATATAGTTTTATTCTGGGGTGTAAGGCAACAAAATAGGAAAAATGCCAAGGGGGTGAATACTTTCGCAAGGCACTGTAGTCCTTAGCACGGGTACTTTCTGTTTGAATTTCCGCCTATAGGAAAGAAGCAGAAAAATGGAGTCATGGTCAGAAAAAGGTCGGGGGAGGGCCTTGTAGGCATCCCGGATGTTGGAGTACTAGTGGTCGAGTGTTTTAGCAGCGCAAATACTACAGTCTATGTGTTGATAGAACTTCAGTAGCATTTTCCTCAAATTTGCTTTGTTAAAATTCCCATCTACAATAAATGTAGCCTCAGGATATGTGGTTTCCAGTTTGCATAAATTCCAGTGTTGTTCCTTTAGGGCCATCATGGTATCGGCTTGAGGGGGGGGGATGTACATGACCATCACTATTACCCAAAGAAAATTCTCTTTGGAGATAATACGGTCGGCATTTCATTGTGAGGTATTCTAGGTTGGGTGAACAAAAGAACTTGAGTTCCTGTATATTATCACAATTACACCATGAGTCGTTAATCATTAAACATACACCCACACCCTTCTTCCCGGGGAGGTATTTAGTCCTGTCTGCACGATAAACTGAGAACCCAACTGGCTGGACCGACTCACAGTATATCCCAAGAGAGCCATGTTTTCGTGAAACCCCAGTATGTTACATACCCTGATGTCTCTCTGGAAACAAACCCTCGCCCTGAACTCATCAACTGTATTATCCAGAGACTGAACATTAGTGAGTAATATACTCAGAAGTGGTGGGTAGTGTGAGCGTCTCCTAAGTCAGACTAGAAGACCATTCTGTGTACCTTTCCTCTGCCGACATTGTTTTGGGTAGGCCTCTGGAATCAGTTCAATTGCCCTGGGGGGTGCGAACAAAGAATCTGCTTTGGGAAAGTCATATTCCTGGTCGTAATGTCGGTAGTGCTGGTGAGTTACCGCCCTCTCTGTCGGCGCCATTTTAAATTAATTAGAAGAAACTGGGAATCGGCCTGGAGCCAGAGATGTTAAAGCGCACTACACTTATTTGACAATGGGGGAAACGGTGATCACCACCACTAACGTTTCCTTATCAATCAAAATCACTACTGTATCATCATAAACAAATTATTGTTTATCATTCTCCACTCTGATACGCACACACACGCACATGCACACACACACTTTTTCCACCACCATAAACCATCCATTGTTTAACATTTTCCTCAATGATGGAAAATCCACTCAAATGTTCATGACTGCTATACAAACAGTTGAACTCTCTTTAACTCAGGCCTTTCCATGACTCTATGGGTTTTGGAAGTGTGTGTGAGACGGTGTAATGCTATGGGATCGTAAACTCAGTCCAGGAGATCCACGTAAATCAGGTCTATGTTGGAAAGGAGAATTTCATCTCAATGGACTTACCTTGGGATATACAGTGCCTTGCGAAAGTATTCACCCCTCTTGGAATTTTTTCCTATTTTGTTGCCTTAGAACCTGGAATTAAAATAGATTTTGGGAGGGTTGTATTATTTGATTTAAACAACATGCCCACCACTTTGAAGATGCAAAATATGTTTTATTGTGAAATAAGACACAAAAAAACATCCAGCCACTGGGATTTTTGCCCATTCTTCAAGGCAAAACTGTTCAAGTTGGATGGGTTCCTGCTCGTGTACAGCAATCTTTACGTCATACCACAGATTATCAATTGGATTGAGGTCTGAGAATTGACGAGGAAATGTCTGGAAGACTGAAACAGGTTTCCCTCAAGAATTTCCTTGTATTTAGCGCCATCCATCATTCCTTCATTCTGACCAGTTTCCTAGTCCCTGCCGATAAAGAACATCCCCACAGCATGATGCTGGCACCACCATGCTTCACTGTGGGGATGGTATCCTCGGGGTGATGGGAGGTGTTGGGTTTGTGCCAGACATAGCGTTTTCATTGCTGGTCAAAAAGCTACATTTTAGTCTCATTTGACCAGAGTACCTTCTTCCATATGTTTTGGGAATCTCCCACATGCCTTTAGGCGAACACCAAATGTGTTTGCTTATTTTTTTCATTAAGCAATTGCTTTTCTCTGTCAACTTCCATAATGCCCAGCTCTGTGGAGTGTATGGAGTATCTGTCCATAGGACAACTTTAAGCCAATCTCCACTCTGGAGTTTTGCAACTCCTTCAGGGTTATCTTTGGTCTTTTTGTTGCCTCTCTGATTAATGCCCTCCTTGCCTGGTCTGTGAGTTTTGGTGGGTGGCCCTCTCTTGGCAGATTTGTTGTGGTGCCATATTCTTTCATTTTTTTTTATAATGGATGTAATGGTGCCCTGTGGGATGTTCAAAGTTTATGATATTTTTTTATAACCCAACCCTGATCTCTACTTCTCCACAACTTTGTCCCTGACCTGTTTAGAGAGCTCTTTGGTCTTCATGGTGCCGCTTGCTTGGTGGTGCCCCTCAGAACAGGTGTATATATACTGAGATCATATGACAGATCATGTGACACTTAGATTACACACAGGTGGACTTTATTTAATTAATTATGTGACTTCTGAAGGTAATTGGTTGCACCAGATCTTATTTAGTGGCTTCATAGCAAAGGGGTTGAATACATATGCACGCACCACTTTTCTGTTTTTATTTTTTAGAATTTCATTTCACTTCACCAATTTGGACTATTTTGTGTATGTTCATTACATGAAACCCAAATAAAAATGCATTTAAATTACAGGTTGTAACGCAACAAAATAGGATAAATGGCAAGGGGGGTGAATACTTTTGCAAGGCACTGTACCAACAAATGTGCACATGTAGATACATGCAGCTCTGCTCTGTAATCACTTTCTGACTGCTGGTGATGGAAAGACCACTCATGCCTGTGAAATAGAACAAAGCTACTCAGACAACAAAATCACCAACACGGTCTTGAAGTTGGATTTGTTGCATTGAAAGGGACTTTTGATTTAATCCCAATTTCCACAGTAGAGGCAAAAGTTGATATGTTTAAAGCCAGGAAAGATAGTGTACATTTTTTAAAAGTTCAATCTCGTGCATCCCTGCGCGGGCTGGGAACATTATTTACCACTCCTTAACACCCCTTAGCACTCCATACTACTCCATAACACCCCTTATTGCATTAACACTCCTTATTGTATTCATTGTTTCATTGATTAATAAAATGAAGGGACTCCCGAGTGGCGCAGTGGTCTAAGGCACTGCATCATCTAGGCTCTGTCGCAGCCGGCTGTGACCAGGAGGCCCATGGGGCGGCGTACAATTGGCCCAGCGTCGTCCGGGTTAGGGAGGGTTTGGCCGGCAGGGATATCCTTGTCTCATCGCGCAGTAGCGACTCCTCTGGCGGGCTGAGTGCAGTGCACGCCGACATGGTCGCCAGGTGTACGGTGTTTCCTGCGACACATTGGTGAGGCTGGCTTCCGGGTTGGATGGGCATTGTGTCAAGAAGCAGCGCGGCTTGAATGGGTTGTGTTTTGGAGAACGCATGGATCTCTACCTTCGCCTCTTCCAAGTCCGTACGGGAGTTGCAGCGATGAGACAAGACTCATCGCTCCCCCTTTATTGGGGAGAAAAAAGGGGTGAAAAATACAAAAAAAAACATTTTTAAATAAAAAATATAAATAAAATTCAACTTCCACAAAGAAACCCACAAACACATATATCCCACACACACACACACACAGGACTTAATACAGGCTAGAAGTTGATACATGTAGTATTAACAAGTGCCTAAGTATTATCCAAACGGCAGGTGTCCGAGCACATACTTTGGATGTACAAGCAAACTCAATTAAATTCAATTCAAGGGGCTTTATTGGCATGGGGAAACATATGTTAACATTGCCAAAGCAAGTGAAGTAGATAATAAATAAAAGTGAAATAAACAATCAAAATAAATAGTAAACATTACACTCACAGAAGTTCCAAAATAATAAAATACATTACAAATGTCATATTTGTAACAATGTGCAAATGTAAAAAGAAAAAGTACAAAAGGGAAAATAAATAAACATAAATATGGGTTGTATTTACAATGGTGTTTATTCTTCACTGGTTGCCCTTTTTTTGGGGCAACAGGTCACAAATTCTGTGTTGGCACACTGTGGTATTTCACCCAGTAGATATGGGAGTTCATCAAAGTCGGGTTAGTTTTCAAATTCTTTGGGGGGCTGTGTAATCTGAGGGAAATATGTGTCTCTAATATGGTTATACATTTGGCAGGAGGTTAGGAAGTGCAGCTCAGTTTCCACCTCATTTTTTGTGGGCAGTGTGTACATAGCCTGCCTTCTCTTGAAAGCCAGGTCTGCCTAAGGCGGCCTTTCTCAATAGCAAGGCTATGCTCGCAGAGTCTGTACATAGTCAAAGCTTTCCTTAAGTTTGGGTCAGTCACAGTGGTCAGCCATTCTGCTACTGTGTACATTCTGTTTAGGGCCGAATAACCTTCTAGTGTGCTCTGTTTTTTGTAAATTATTTTCAATGTGTCAAGTAATTATCTTTTTGCTTTCTCATGATTTGGTTGGGTCTAATTGTGTTGCTGTCCTGGGGCACTGTGAGGTCTGTTTGTGTTTGTGAACAGAGCCCCAGGACCAGCTTGCTTAGGGGACCCTTCTCCAGGTTCATCTCTCTGTAGGTGATGGCTTTCTTATGGAAGGTTTGGGAATTGCTTCCTTTTAGATGGTTGTAGAATTTAACGGATCTTTTCTGGATTTTGATCATTAACGGGTAACGGCCTAATTCATGCATGCATTATTTAGTGTTTTACGTTGTACACAAAGGATATTTTTGCAGAATTCTGCGTGCGGAGTCTTAATTTGGTGTTTGTCCCATTTTGTGAATTCTTGGTTGGTGAGCGGACCCCAGACCTCACAACCATAAAAGGCAGTAGGTTATATAACTGATTCAAGCATATTTAGCCAGACCCTAATTGGTATGCTGAATTTTATGTTCATTTTGATGGCATCAAATGCCCTTCTTGCCTTGTCTCTCAGATCGTTCACAGCTTTGTGGAAGTTACCTGTGGCGCTGATGTTTAGGCCAAGGTATGTATAGTTTTTTGTGTGCTCTAGGGCAACGGTGTCTAGATGGAATCTCTCTCTCCCTCTCTCTCAATATCCACCTTCCTATCTGTTTTCTTTCTCCCTTCCTATCTATTCTCTGTCTCTGTCTGTCTCTGTCTTTCTCTCTGGACGGCAGGTAGCCTAGTGGTTAGAGCGTTGGGCCAGTAGCCAAAAGGTTGCTAGATCAAATCCCTAGCTGACAAGGTAAAAAAGCTGTTGTTCTGCCCCTGAACAAGGCAGTTAATCCACTGTTCTTAGGCTGTCATTGTAAATAAGAATTTGTTCTTAACTGACTTGCCTAGTTAAATAAAAAATCTCTCTCCCTTCCTATCTATTCTCTCTCACTTACTCACTCACACTCTTCTTCTCGTCTCACAAAACCACAACTGTGAGCCCAGTCAAGGTCCAACCTCTGGTGCCAAAGGTTGTATGTTTATTTTAAGCCTATCCCAAACCTTAACCCTTACCTTAACCATTCAGACAGAGCCAGCGAGAGAGCTGTGTGCTGTCCTGTTTAATTAGGCAGTGAGTTCAGCGTTAGAGTAGTGTGCGTGTATCTGTGTGTGTTTGTGTGACTATGTGTATCTACACGTGTGTTAATGTGTTTACGCGTGCGTGCGTGTGAGAGATCAGGTCTACTCAGAAGCCCCTCTGCCTGAAGCCTTCTTGGAACGCACACATGGAACATGTAATTAAATGAGGAACGGCCTCTCGCTGGATCGAGACACTTTTCTGGCGCTGCAACCTAAGCATGAGGTCGGTGTGGGCTTTAGTGTTTCGCTGCTTTCATTATGCTTTCTGTACTTTTATTTGGTTATCCCCCTCTCAGTGTGTTCATCTACATCATCCAGGGGCCAAGGCATGCGTAATGCCATGAACTTATGAACAGTATGTCTATCCTTTAAGAAAAAATTATATAACATCAGATAGAATAAATAATGAAAAAGACTGCATTTCCAAGTCACAGAGACTGGCGGGGTTGCCGCGGCTGATGCTGGAGAGCAGTACTCCTGCACTGTGTCTGCTGATAAGATGGAGGATTGTTGGTTGGGCTCCTGGTCTGCACTGCTTTATCACACACACGTGGGTGAGCAGTCACACACACTGAGGCACTCACACAGAAGGGCATGAGCACTGGCACAAACACACACTTTTTTTCTATCCTCGAGGGGACGTCAAATGTATTTCCTTTCAAAATCCTATTTTCCCTAACACCTTACCCTAACCTTAACCCCTAATCCTAATGCCTAACTCTAAACCTAACCCCTAACTCTAACCCTAATTGTAACCCTAACCCTAAACCTAACCCCTGAGCTTAAAATAGGGCTAATTATGCTAATTGATTGCATCCAAATTGGCCCTTTTCATTTATAAGATGAACATAAAATTCAACAAATATAACATCCGATTTGGACCAAACATCTTCTTACCTTTGAATAAGACATGAGGAATCTAATGAAATGGTCAAATGCCATCCACGGACCCCCCACCCCCCACGCCGATCCCCACCCCAACTGTCTGTCATGTAGTATGGAGCTGCTGCTGGAAGTGTTGCTTCTTCATCCTTTGTAATGCATTTCCTGTGAATCAGATCTGTTTTCCCTTCTTCAGAGATATTAGCAACTGAAGTCACTTTACCATAAATGAGTGTGAAAGTACCAGGTTTTGCCTGCTAGATGCCAGTGTTCATGCTACTGTCACCACACCCTTTTACACATTTTGCTGGTCTCTTTTTATTAAATGGATCAAAACATTTTCTTTGCAACTTTAGGACGAAAAACCAATAGCTTTTGCTAAAAATATATTGTGTGATTAATTGTGTGGTCAAGCCAATCCCCTATTAAAACAATTCAGTTTGTCCTTCTCTTAGCAACCTAATTCTTCAAACCAACTCTCCTTGAATAGTCCAACACATGGCAACTTTCTGAGAGGACTATCCATATGCAATTCTCATATGAAAGGTTTTCCTACAAGCCCAAAACGTTGATGGAGAAATCGGTTACTAACTCATATGTTGTGACAACCCTAATAAGATAAGAACATTATAAACCATTGCATTGCAGTCACATGTTTTTCAATAAACATTTTAGAAAACATCTATATGTGATTAGGGATTGATTGTTATTCATAATAAGGGTTACATGGAGAAATTCGGACCTCTGAAATTAAAATGGGATGGCCCTCCCTTCAGCAAAATATATTTGACCTAAACTCTATAGTAAAATCATTGCATGAATCTATCATTGTATTTGCAGGTCCGAGAAAGAAATGCCTTTCATAAACATTTCATGCAATTGTATGTCATTTTACCTATTAGCCAAATATTTTTTAACACAATTACCAAAATTACAGGCTAAGAATGTACAGGAAATAATCCTGTCTTCATCTTATCATATTTATCCAATGTCAAATCAGTGGGTCTCGTTTGCAATGAAACTGTCCCTGTTTGCAAATAATTAAATATGAGTCATCATTAGGAATCTGAGCATGGTACTTTCAAAAGTTAGGCCTACCTTTCCACCCCAGCCGGTAGACATACCGACGCAGAAAAATGCAAGCTTTAACTGCTGGCTACTGAACTTTCATGACTTAACCCAATGAGAGAAGGTCACTAAAAGCTGTATGGGTTTAAACATATTCTATGTGAACAGCTTAATCAATTGATAGTGACAGAATTAGATTACTTCCCAAGCAAAGTCAATTGTTTTGTCTCCTCGGCTATAGAAGATTGTAGCTCAGCCTCTGAATGTTGAATAAACTAAATTATATCCCCATATGCATCAGAGTCACGTCTTTTCCAGGTATTTTACAGCTGTGTCCATCATAGATCACTTTATACATTCTAATGGAATCTGTTTATTAACTTAACAGCCCTTCACTGACATGGAGGTAGGCTATTTAAAGAGTGCATGGTGGGTGGAGGAATTGACCGACAAATCACAGTGTGTAGCCTACAGTATATAGAGTAGAAGCCTATAGCCTAATTTCATCTGTGAAATAGGTTGGCCTACCTCTTATTTCTTCTTCGGGATTGGTGTCCCTTCTACAGGACGGTTGAACTAATGTAGACTAATGCAATTAGCATGAGGTTGAAAGTAACAAGAACATTTCACAGGACATAGACATATCTGATATTGGCAGAAAGCTTAAATTCTTGTTAATCTAACTGCACTGCCCGGTTTACAGTAGATATTACAGTGAAATAATACCATGCTGTTGTTTGAGGAGAGTGCACAATTTTGAACATGAAAAGTCATTAATAAACAAATTAGACACAATTGGGCAGTATCAATACAACATTTTGAACAGAAATGCAATGTTCATTGGATCAGTCTAAAACTTTAGATATACACTGATGCCATCTAGTTGCCAAAATCTAAATTGCACCTGGGCTGGAATAATACATTATGGCCTTTCTCTTGCATTTCAAAGATATTGGTACAAATAAGATAATGGTTTGTTTTTTTCTTTGTATTATCTTTTACCAGATCTATTGTGTTATATTCTGCTACATTCTTCACATTCACATTTCCATAAACTTCAAAGTGTTTCCTTTCAAATGGTACCAATAATATGCATATCCTTGCTTCAGGGCCTGAGCTACAGGCAGTTAGAGTTAGGTATGTCATTTTAGGCAAAAATTGAAAAAAAGGGGGGGCTAATCCTTAAATTAAGTCTCAAACAGAAATAGGCTCCAACACAAAGCCGTCTTATTGTTAGTAAAGTCTACAAAAAAATTGCCTACCTTCAGCACTATGAGCTGTCCATTTCCAAACAATTGTGCCATCACTGCTGCTTCAAGCTTCAGCACACAATGTCAGTTACTCGAATCTGGCTTATTGTGAGGTCAATACCTCTGATAAATACATCTTGGGCAAGAAACATATTGTTTCTATTAAAATAAATTATAGTAGTAGCAAACTATCAAAGTTGACCTCCAGTCCTCCTTCTCATCTTCACGCTCTCCTTCTCAAACTGAACTGATCATAGGCTCGTCCGCAATTGCATCTTTTTGTACTAGGCCTAATCTAAAATAATTTCCGTAAGAATTCTTTGACTCTCCTCCTGAACTGCCACTTTAGCACTATACAGCACATTATTGATTAGACAGCACAAAACATAGTTTTTGATCAGCAAGAGTAGTCCAGGCCGGGGCTCAGGGATAGAAAATCCGTTGTGTAGTTTTATTTCCATCGTCCAAGCAGCAACGTTAGAAATATAACTTTGCCCTGTGCTTCTCCGAGCATGCACTTCGTTGCAGACTTGATATTGAGCGCCAAGCAGAGAATCAGAGATGAGGAGTGGCATTGGACGCACACTGATATATAGCCTAATGAGTTCCTCTGTCTTAAACACTGAGAAATGTAGAAATGTCATCAATTACAAACTACATGGCCCTCCCCGGGACTAGATTAAAAAAATACTAATCCCTCCTCTTGACTGAAATGTGAAAAGCATAACACTACCCCATTTTCCTCCAATATTGATCCATCTCTTAGTGACATTTACCATGAAACCCAACCCAATACCATTACTATTGCAAAACACTATACTATATATGTTTGGGACTTTTACCATTGAAGACCATTAGAGAACATGAAATTAAAACCATTAGATCTGCCGTAGCCTAATGGTTTGCTTGTTTGCCATGGTCTAACTAATCCATATTTCTTTAAAGGAAAAACACTCAGAGAGGCCATTTCCTAGACACAAATTAAGTCTAAGCGAAGGACGAACCGAATTACTTTCATGGAGGACTGGTTTGTATTGTAAAAATGACCAAACTATTTATTTTCATCATGAGCAAAAGCTATTGGTTTTCTACCCTAAAATCCATTTAATAAACACAAAAGACCAGCAAAATGGATAAAAGCAGCAGGAACAGCGGTATCGAATGGGCAAAACATATGTACTTTCACACAAATTCATGGTAATGCAAGCAATTTCAATTACTAATTTCTCTAAACAGAAGAAAAAAACATCACCAGATTCACAGGGAATACATTACGAAAGGACGAAGAAGCAATACTCCAAGCAGCAGCTCCATACTACTTGACAGACATAGAGCACTGACACTGAATACTGGTTGTTGGAGTGGGATTGGTGTGGAGGGTCCGTAGGTGACCTTTGATCATTTCATTGGATTCCTCATGTCTTTCTCATTGAGTATGGTTACATGCACACAATAATGCAATTATTGTGGATAGTCAGATTAATATAATAGCTTGATTGAAATGTTTACATGCTTTGCAAGAATAACGACTTCCATAATAATCCTGTTTACATGGACACATCTGAAATCAGGCTACCTGATAGCACTCTGATCAATGCAAAAAATCGGCAATCAAAATACACGTTCGACCACAGCAGCCATATTATTTTTGGGAAGCATATCTGATTCTGAGTTCGGACATATAAAGTGTGTATGTGAAAACTACTTCTAAGATTCATACATTGTTGTTCCAAACTCACTTCACACACGTAAAAGAGGGAGGCTCACTTAGCTGGTTCTAGCACATTCAGATCAAATGCACTACTGAAATGCCGATTAAGGTGTTTACATGTCCTAATCATTTGAAAGATCACTCAGAAAAACAGGTGTTTTAATCTGCGTATTCTTACTTAAATTTTGACTTTGACGCAAATTAAGATAAGCAGAATAAGGTGTTTGTATTTGTATTTATTATGGATCCCCATTAGTTCCTGTCAAGGCAACAGCTACTCTTCCTGGGGTCCGGCAAAATTAAGGCAGTTATGCAATTTTTAAAACATTACAATACATTCATTACAGAATTCACAACACACTGTGTGCCCCAGGCCCATACTCCATTATATATCTACAGCGCATAATCCATGTGTACATGTGTGTATAGTGCATATGTTATCATGTGTTTGTATGCAAGAGTCGGTGCCTATGTTTGTGTTACTTCACAGTCCCCGCTGATCAAAAAGGTGTATTTTTACCTGCTTTTTAAATCTGATTCTACTGCTAGCATTAGTTACCTGATGTGCAATAGAGTTCCATGTAGTCATGGCTCTATGTAGTACTGTGCGCCTCCCATAGTCTGTTCTGGATGCATGTCTTATGGGGTGGGTGTCCGAGCTGTGTGCTAGTATTTTAAACAGACAGCTCGGTACCCTCAGCTTGTCAACACCTCATACAAAAACAAGTAATGAGGAAGTCAATCTCTCTTCAGCTTTGAGCCATGAGAGATTGACATGCAAGTCATTAATGTTAGCTCTCCGTGTATTTTTAAGGGCCAACCGTGCTGCCCTGTTCTGAGCCAACTGCAATTTTCCCAAGTCCCTCTTTGTGGCAACTGACCACACGACTGAACAGTAGTCCAGGTGCGACAAAACCAGGGCCTGTAGGACCTGCCTTGTTGATAGTGTTGTTAAGAAGACAGAGCAGCGCTTTATTATGGACAGACCTCTTCCCATCTTAGCTACTGTTGTATCAATATCTTTTGACCATGACAGTTTAATACTGACATAATCAGTTTAATATCGAATTACAACTGTGCATGTAAAGATATTCATTGTTAGGAAGAATTATGGTCCAAATCAATTTGCAATCAATTTGCTTAATTTATCAGAGATCAAATTATACAGTTGAAGTCGGAAGTTTACATACACCTTAGCCAAATACATTTAAACTCAGCTTTTCACAATTCCTAGTAAAAATTCCCTGTCTTAGGTCAGTTAGGATCACCACTTTATTTTTAAAATGTGAAATGTCAGAATAATAGTAGAGAGAATGATTTATTTCAGCTTTGATGTATTTCATCACATTCCCAGTGGGTCAGAACTTTACATACACTCAATTAGTATTTGGTAGCATTGCCTTTCAATTGTTTAACTTCAAATGTTTCGGGTAGCCTTCCACAAGCTTCCCACAATAAATTGGGTTGATTTTGGCCCATTCCTCCTGACAGAGCTGGTGTAACTGAGTCAAGTTTGTAGGCCTCCTTGCTCGCACACGCTTTTTCAGTTCTGCCCACAATTTTCTCTAGGACTGAGGTCCGGGCTTTGTGATGGCCACTCCAATACCTTGACTTTGTTGTCCTTAAGCCATTTTTTCACAACTTTGGAAGTATGCTTGGGTTCATTGTCATTTGGAAGACCAAGCTATAACTTCCTGACTGATGTCTTGAGATGTTGCTTCAATATATTCAGATAATTTTCCTCTCCTCATGATGCCATCTATTTTGTGAATAACGATGGTCATTATGGCCAAACAGTTCTATTTTTGTTTCATCAGACCAGAGGACATCTCTCCAAAAAGTATGATCTTTGTCCCCATGTGCAGTTGCAACCGTAGTCTGGCTTTTTTATGTAGGTTTTGGAGAAGTGACTTCTTCCTTGCTGAGCGGCCTTTCAGGTTATGTCGATATAGGACTCGTTTTACTGTGGATATAGATACTTTTGTTCCTGTTTCCTCCAGCATCTTCACACGGTCCTTTGCTGTTGTTCTGGGCACAGTCAACTTAGTGTTTGTAAACTTCTGACCCACTGGAATTGTGATACAGTGAATTATAAGTGAAATAATCTGTCTGTAAACAATTGTTAGAAAAATTACTTGTGTACTGTCCTAACCGACTTGCCAACACCATAGTTTGTTAACAAGAAATTTGTGGAGTGGTTTAAAAGTGACCTCAACTGTATTTCAAGAAAATATTGTTTCAGGAATGCTAATCTGATATTTTTCGAACTACAGAAACAATCAAAATCCTCTTTCGTTGGCCTCCTGGGTGGCGCAGTGGTCTAAGGCACTGCATTGCAGTGCTAGCTGTGCCACCAGAGACTCTGGGTTTGAGCCCAGGCTTTTTAGATTTTTAGATCCATGTTTGGTCACGTTGTTTTTGTCACATTTGAACTATTTTTGCCATCAAACTACTCCTATGAAGCTTGTGTGAGTAGAGCAGAAAAGCCGACACCTTCGTATTCGTGAGAGTCTCCCCTTACGATATTGGTGACATATTATACTGAGCAAAAATATAAATGCAAAATGTAAAGTGTTAGCCCCATGTTTCATGAAGTGAAATAAAGATCCCAGAAAATGTCCATACCCACAAAAATATTATTTCTCTCAAATGTTGTACACAAATTTGTTTACATCCCTGTTAGTGAGCATTTCCCCTTTGCCAAGATAATCCATCCACCTGACAGGTGTGGCATATCAAGAAGCTGATTAAACAGCATGATCAACACACAGGTGCACCTTGTGCTTGGAACAATAAAAGGCCGCTCTAAAATGTGCAGTTTTGTCACATAACACAATGTCTCAAGTAGAGGGAGCCTGCAAGTGGCATGCTGACTTCAGGAATGTCCACCAGAGCTGTTGCCAGATAACTTAATGTTAATTTCTCTACCATAAGCCGCCTCAAACATAAAGATAACATTGAGAATTTGGCAGTACCTCCAACTGGCCTCACAACCTCAGACCACCTGTAACCACTCCAGCCCAGGACCTCCACATCTGGTTTCTTCAAATGCGGTATCGTCTGAGACCAGCCACCCGGACAGCTGATGAAACTGAGGAGTATTTCTGTCTGTAATAAAGCCCATTTGTGGGGGAAATACTCATTGTGATTGGCTGGGCCTTGCTCCCTAGTGGGTGGTTTTGTGGACGGTCGGTTTTGTGGGACCTCTTCGAAATGAGGACATCCGCGACAGACAACTGCGGTAAAGCTTGTGGATGTCGTAGAGCCGAACAACTGACTCTGTCCTGTTTGTGAGTGTCTTCCCTTTCGATGATATTGACATATTAGTTTGGACCCCATACGGTTCCGGTTTTACGGACAATTTCATGACGATTTCCTCGTCCAGGTCCTCTGATGTGTAGAAAAAGGCCACTTCCACAAGCTCCACGTTATGGAAATGGAGAAAACGTTATATCTACGGAAAGAGGGGATTGAACTGCAGCCACTAGAACTACAAGAAACGGTAAGTCTCTTGCATAAACACACAGGAAGCTATTCAATATAAAAACAGGTGTGTCAATCGACTCTAGGGGGTGTAAGAGAGTTTCCCCGTTCTCCCCTTTTCACATTCTAGGTTCTCACACACAGTCACACACACAGTGAATGGACTCACAGAACTGTGTATTACATTAAATAATGCACACACACCTGCAGATGCATGTGGGTGTGCTCACGCACACATGCACACACACAACTCAACCTACTGGCCATTTCAAATTTCTCTCTCAGTCCTCAGGAATCCAGTAAATGACAGCCCAGAGTGTCGCAGCTCCATGGCAATGGCTAGGCCTGGGAACCAATGGTGACGGATGTAACAAATGCACGAGCTGTGCTGAGGGTTTGCAGCCACTCAACTATGAGCACAGCCTTTTAGGGAACGTATGTGTGTACAAACGTTCCCTTTCCCCGTTCCTCTGTAGCTCTATAACTACACCGAGGCTTAGGTTTCAGTCCTGTCAATTAAAAATCACTGTCACATCCTCCAACGATGAGAAGTGCTGAAAACTTGAACGGGAGTCATGATAAAAATCGAATCCCTCTTCGATGAGGTCTGCCGGGTAAACCTAAACCTCCTTCAAATGTAAATCAACGATCCCCCAGTTACATATGTGTGTGTGTGTGTGTGTGTGTGTGTGTGTGTGTTTGTGTGTGTTTAAGCCTAAACCCCTGCCAGATGTAACTCCACCATACCCCTGTTGTACACCTACCTGCTGTAGTGAAGTAATGGCTAAACCTGCAGGACCTCCTGTTCCTAATTAGAGCCTGATCCTGCTTGATCAGCTCTATACTGCTAACCAGCTGAGTGTGGTTTCCCTGTATCAGCCACACACACACACACACACACACACACACACACACACACACACACACACACACACACACACACACACACACACAGGCCTACAGCAAGCAGCCCAAGCCCACCCTGCAGCAGGGACACATGCTCTCAGACCTACGTACTGACCCGCAAGTCTTTAGCACTGCCTCATTGTTAAGCTGATATGCAACTATTTACCCCCTCAGATAACCACTTTAATTGCAAGCATATTGTCAGCACATTTCAGAATGCAGGGCTATTTAAATATAATTGTAATATATGCGCACCGTGGAAAAAGCCGATCGATAACAGAGAATGTGGGAAACAAACTATTATAAGCAGCAGAACAATAGCTAGAGGTTGTTTTCTGATGGCTGGGATACCGTGTTTAAGATTGCCAAGAAAGCTATGCTAATCTGGTTAGCTAAACACGGTTAATCTATGGCCTAAGGTCACAAAGGCTTCCATGAGAGTTTCTCAACCTGTCGCTTCTAGTGTCACCCTGAAAGTTTACTTTCTCCACAAGCCAAAGAGAAATGTGTGGAGAAATGTTGAGTAGATAGATAGAAATTTGGCTTTGACATTATTGGCAACAGATGGATACCAAGCAGTAGAGGCTCCTCAGAGGAGGAAGGGGACGACCATCCTATTCAGTGATTTTCAGAAAAAAAAGAAAAACCCCCCTAGAGTCGAAATCCCCATCAAAATCCGTCAATTTAAGCTAGAAATATGTTTTGCGTTGAATGTGTCTTAATCCACCACATCCGCTGATGTCGCATTTACGCTGAACTGTGTTTGTCAGACCATGAGACATCCCGAATATCGGTTTTCTCACGAAAACATCTGAACTGTCCGAACTCTTATTTTCCGTTTTGCTCTACAACCCCCACTCGTCTGAAGTCGGTACAGCCGATCTGCCAACTTCTGTCTGTAGTGCCAGAAAAGTTTGGGCTACACACTAACATGAGGTGAATCTATCATGAACATGTACATGTACATGTTCCTCTCTAGGTTTCTTCCTAGGTTTTGGCCTTTCTAGGGAGTTTTTCCTAGCCACTGTGCTTCTACACCTGCATTGCTTGCTGTTTGGGGTTTTAGGCTGGGTTTCTGTACAGCAATTTGAGATATCAGCTGATGTACGAAGGGCTATATAAATACATTTGATTTGATTTGATTTGATACATGTCGGTTGTTTTGCTCTAGGACGCCCACAGGCCTCACAAAACTCATCTGAAGGTCCCCCGGTACCTGTTGAATAAGTTAATGGAAGTATATTTTGAAAGTGTTATGTGCCAAAAGTAAGGGGTTAAATACAAGTAAAAATACAGGATAAAAATGGTTCCTGATCTTTCTTATATGTTCAGAACAAACTTCCTTAAGATTTGTTTTTGGGGACTATCTGTTGTTATACTTATTTTCCACCATAATTTGCAAATAATTCATTAAAAATCCTACAATGTGATTTTCTGGAATTTTTTTTCTCATTTTGTCTGTCATAGTTGAAGTGTACCTATGATGAAAATTACAGGCCTCTCTCATCTTTTTAAGTGGGAGAACTTGCACAATTGGTGGCTGACTAAATACTTTTTTGCCCCACTGTATGTGGATGATCAGGGCTATATTCAGGAAGGTGGATTTGGCTATTTTAGCCACACCCGTTACTGACAGGTGTATAAAATCGAGCACATAGCCATGCAATCTCCAATTAACTAACATTGGCAGTAGAATGGCCTTACTGAAAAGCTCAGTGACTTTTAACGTGGCACCGTCAGAGGATGCCACCTTTCCAACAAGTCAGCTTGTCAAATTTCAGACCAACTAGAACTTCCCCGGTCAACTGTAAGTGCTGTTATTGTGAAGTGGAAACATCTAGGAGCAACAAGGGCTTAGTCGTGAAGTGGTAGGCAACACAAACTCACAGAACGGGACCACCGAGTGCAGAAGCGCGTAGCGACACTCATTAACGAGTTCCAAACTGCCTTTTGGAAGCAAGTCCCCGCAGAAATGGTCCAACATACAGTGGAAAGCCTCCCTGAAGAATGGAGGCTGTTACAGTAGTGAAGGGGGGACCAACTCCATATTAATGCCCGTGATTTTGGAATTAGCTGTTCGGCGAGTAGGTGTCCACGTACCTTTGGTTATGTAGTGTATTTGTGTCTAGGACCCCTTCTGTTCCCTGATTTAAGAGGGGATAACCACTCCTCTCCATTACCAATGTCAACTGTCTCCTGACATTAACTGAAGCCATGTCTCATGTGCCCTCTCATCCACTGGCACATTGAATGTTTCCTCTCCATGCACTGCAAGATGCCCTGTAAATGTTTCTCGCATTACTGTATGTAAAGTCAATCACAAACACAATCCCATTATTACACATACATTTCAATCGTGATTTTAATCATTGCCATGTTCTTAGCTATTTTGTCAAACTGTGTTGTGTTATCGTTTTTTGTCTTCCCAGTCAAATCCTGTCATTCATCCATGATGAGCCTGTCCTGCACTGAAGCCTCTGAAAACCATAACCCCTGTCCTGCACTGAAGCCTCTGAAAACCTTAACCCATGTCCTGCACTGAAGCCTCTGAAAACCATAACCCCTGTCCTGCACTGAAGCCTCTGAAAACCATAAACCCTGTCCTGCACTGAAGCCTCTGAAAACCATAACCCCTGTCCTGCACTGAAGCCTCTGAAAACCATAACCCCTGTCCTGCACTGAAGTCAAGCCTCTGAACACATCAACTCATGCCTCATACCCTCATTCAATCACTGCTGTGATCCCTTCTCAACATTGTGCAAGTAGCCCTCTCATGCTTGGATATATACCATAGTAGACCAGCAACTAACAAAATATAATTATTACACATATACATCCATTATTTTACTCCTTGCTTAGACTAACTGATTCTTTGCTATTTTGTCTAACTATGTTGTGTTATTTTTTTTGTCTTCCCAGTAAAATCCTTCCCTGCCCTCAGTGGAAATGTTGAGTTGTCCAACATCATCCATCCCAGATAAGCATGTCCTGCACTAAAGTTAGGTCTTTGAACACCAACTTATGTCTCACAACCATATTCAATCACTGCTGTGATTCCTTCACAACACTGGAAGTAGCCCTCTCATTCCCATTCCCCATAATATTTTACTATAAATGCCTTTCAGCCTCCACTGATACCAAGCTACCCCATCTGCTTGTACATGACATCAGAGCTACATGTTATAAAAACAAATTTCCACCGATTCACCAAGTGCAAAATTAGTTCAAATGAGTACACAAATAAAACATGAATCATGTTTTTTTTAAGAAGCTTTTTCTTCCTATCAGCAGCGCCAATATGGAGCCTTTGTTTTGAATGGCGGCCAACCAAACGAGAACATATATCCTCAGGCGGCATGGTTATCGTGTTTAATCAGATCACGATATTGGCAAGGTTTCCCATGTCAAAACAAGTTTGAAAAATATTAATCCTCTTGTTGATGTACGGTACTCTATATATCGTATTCAATCAAAGTGAATTACGGGACTAGTTTCCCCCCTTGGGATATGTTCTCTTAGATGCTGTGCTGTGTCCTGTTTGTGTGCTGTTTGTGTATTCATCCCCTATGGACTAACCGCATCCTGGATGAAGATCCCGCTCCCATCCAAACCAACGTCCCACACGGAGCCAAGAGCCATGACTGCAGACTGGAGCCAAATCACACCACATAAACAAGAACGATGGCAGTAGTCAGTACGGGAACAACACAAAGACCAACAACCACACCACAGCACTGACAAAGCTTATCACATACCCCTTGGCCAGCAGAACTAGAGTTGGACTAGGAGAACTGACGTAGCCGACACAGTCAAAACTCTTAACCCAAAACCACAGCTCTTCTCTATGGAGAGAGTATAAAATAAACGCAAATCCAGATGCACATGACGTCACTCTTTCCCCACCTGAGATGGGAGCTTAAACATATGTAGAATTAATCATAAACAATAATAATAACTGTGCTGCAACCATATAACACTCTGTGTTACTTGAAAAACATTGTAAAAGAAGAAACCCGAGGGCCCCGGGCAGCCAAGCTGCTACCTACAGATAAAAGGTTAGCCTCCAGACTCACACATTACACTCACGCTCAAAATCTAACCAATGTATTTTCATCATGAGCAACAACTATTGCTTTTCTACCCAAAATTACAAAGAAAATGTCATCCATTAACACCAGAGACCAGCAAAAGGGATAAAAGGGTGTGGTGAAAGTAGCAGAAACAGACGTATCTATCTTCATCAACTTGGCCAAGGCTTTCGAAGTTGCATATTGCTGGGGCTATTCGATGCTAATGCAGAACGCCACAAAACGCCACAGTTTTTATCCTGGTCAAGGGCAGTCAAGTCTGGGGTGAACCAAGGGCTATATCTGTTCTTAGTTCTACATTTTTTTAATAGGGCATGCTTATTTAAGATGGTGAGGAAAGCACTTTTGAAGAGCAACCAGGCATCCTCTACTGACGGGATGAGGTCAGTATATCCTTCCAGCATACCCGGGCCAGGTCGATTAGAAAGGCCTGCTCGCTGCAGTGTTTTAGGGAGCGTTTCACAGTGATGAGGGGTTGTCGTTTGACCGCGGACCCATTACGCAAGCAGGAAATGAGGCAGTGATCGCTGAGATCCTGGTTGAAGATAGCAGAGGTGTATTTAGAGGGCAAGTTGGTCAGGATGTTATTTAAGAGGGTCCACATGGTTACGGATTTAGGGTTGTACCTGGTAGGTTCTTTGATAATTTGTGTGAGATTGAGGGCATCTAGCTTAGATTGTAGGATGGCTGGGGTGTTCATAGGGATAGCCCCCTTTTTTTTAAATGTTCACCTAAATGACATACCCAAATCTAACTGCTCGTAGCTCAGGCCCTGAAGCAAGGATATACATATTATTAGTACCATTTTTTTTTAACCTTTATTTAAGATGTGGCTGAGAAAAAGCAGTCCGATATGCTCTGGGTTGATATCGTGCTGTGCAGACTGGCAGGAATTGACCGGGCTGAGTCAGGCTGATGTCCGGGTTAACGGTGATGACTGCTATCAGTGGCTAACTGACTACTAGCTAGTAGCTAGTTAGCTGGCTAGCTTCTGATGGGGGTTCCGGTTCTAAAGTATAAAAATAGCAGATCCATACCACATTGGGTCAGGCGGGTTGCAGGAAAGTATGTTCAGTCCGTAGATGGAAATTGAGATTAAAAATATAAAAAATATATTAGAAGAAAAACTATATATACACGGGACGGGACGGGACAAGACAAACAAAGCAGACATCCGACTGCTACGCCATCTTGGCCAGGTCGCAGCTGTAAATGAGAACTTTTTGTCAACTAGCCTACCTTGTTAAATAAAGGTGAAATAATGCAAATAATTAAAAATAATTAAAATCTATCAGAACTTACTTTCACACTAATTTATGGTAGATAATGCAAGCGACTTCAATGGCTAATTTCTCTAAACAGGGGCAAATACCATTACTAAATTCACAGGGAATACATTAAAAATTATGAAGAAGCAATACTCCAAGCAGCAGCTCCATACTACTTGACAAACATAGACAACTGATACTGTATACTGGTTGTTGGGGTGGGATTGGTGTGGGGTGTGGGGGTATGTGGGTAGTCTTATATAATTTTATTGGATTCCTCATGTCTTACTAATTGTTTTGAAAAATTATAATTAGCTACTATATTTATTAAAGATTATATGAATCCTATAAATAAATGGAGATCAAAAAACAGGAATGATAATTTGATCTATTTCTAACTACAGAAACGATTTCAGAACAATCTAAGATGGTAAGTGTCGAACTCCTCTTCCTTATACGTTTTGAGGTGGAATGACTCAGTAGGGATTGGTTCTGGGCTCCTATCAATAGTACTGAGCGATTAGTGCTTTTTGTGGTCATAATTTTTTTTTTATCACAGTCTTCGGTTTTGATTATTTGGGTTGAATGATGTAACACAGAATAAAACAATTAGTAATTGTGCCATGATGGTAGTGACTGCCCATTGCTTATCACTTATTAACCATCATTTATTCACATTAATAAAATATTTAATTTGTTGTGTATATTATATTTGATGACTATTAATTAATTCCAAGTCATCGTCTCATCTCTATAGATGTCACGTTCTGACCTTAGTTCTTTTATTATGTCTTTGTTTCAGTATGGTCAGGGCGTGAGTTGGGTGGGTTGTCTATGTTCTTTTTTCTATAATTTGGGATTTTCTGTGTTCGGCCTGGTATGGTTCTCAATCAGAGGCAGCTGTCAATTGTTGTCCCTGATGGAGAATCATACTTAGGTAGCCTGGTTTCACTTTTGAGTTGTGGGTGTTTATTTCCTGTTTAGTGTTTTTTCATTCACCTTACAGGACTGTTCATTTGTTGTTTTGTTCAGTGTTCAGTTATTTTATTAAAAACATGAACACTTACGACGCCGCGCATTGGTCCTCACCTTCTTCCACCGCAGACGATCGTTACAATAGAGCTGCAGCCTATGCTGTCTGACAAAATCACTATTTTGTAGTTCAAAGTAAATAAGGCATACTTTTATGACTGCTGAATACCAACTATCAATAGATCATATATTTTCAGGTAGAGATACCTCACGAAGCAACAGCTGCTCTCTATTTCACCTCACCATTGTGCATTCTTGTCTCTTCTGTAGCAAGCGTAAAAGAAACAAAGACTACACAAGTAGATGCGCAATGGATTATGGTCATTGTAGTTAATTACCCCATTTTATGTACAAAACTATGTAGAATATGGGCCTGTTACAAATTACAACTCCCTACTACATCGCACAGTTCAGGCTGGCTCTGATTTATCTTTAGAGAAACTGCAATGCACACATCGAGCTCACAGAAAACATTTTGGTTAATTGCTCAGCACTATATATCAAGGCCCACTCACACAGACAGGATTGCATGGACGCCTGCAGAAAAATAGGAACTACAGTGCAAACATTTTTACACTGACACAAACTGTACTGTGCTGCCTACACTATTTTATTTTAATATTGTCCTTTCCAGCAATTACAGGGGATTTGTAACCAAGTCAGAACAGTACAGCTTGGCTCAGCTAGGTAGTGTTAAAAAGGGTTTAGGACAACACAGTCCTGTCAGAGCAGGGCTGGAAAGGAAGGCTTAGGGCAGTATAAAGTGTCTCTGAAGGCCAATAGAGGCCTTGTAAGCCTATTTTGATATGGTGACTGCCAACCAGGCTTTGATAGACCAGGCTGCCTTAAGTCTCAGATGATAGTAGTGAGCGGGAGAAAGAGAGTGTCTAGGTGTATGTTTGGAAGGCCTTGGGAGTTCTACTCCAGTGGCTCTGAGAAGGTTGGAGGATATCTGGCCTATGTCTCTCTTAGACCACTATGAGGTTCTGCATTTAGCAAAACAAGACTGCCATTATGACAAAGTGAAAGAGATCATCAGTACATCCACTGCATTGACCCACCAAGATCTGTTTTACCCTTGATATAGTCCTCAGCCAAAAGAGCCGAGCCAAGCTGAGCTGTAATGGTCTGGCCTGGTTACATATGCACCATAGTTGTTGAAACCATGCTGGAAAGGGCAAGAAAATATCAGTCAGCCCTCTACGGTTCAGGTCAGCCCTATGGTTTTGTGACGCAAACTAGTCCACACTGTGCTGGTCTGTCTAGGAGTCTCTGAAAGGATTACCTCCACTTTCTGTAAACTCTTTCCAGAGAGGAAAGACAGGGGAAACAAACAGGTTTGAGTTCGTATTGACTTTATAGAACCAGCACCCAATAAATCTGTCTGAATCTGACGAGGGAGAGGAGGAAAGAGTATAGGAAGGAAGCTATGTGCACACACATCATACACACTATTGTACACACACACACACATGCACACACTGAGCAGCCAAGGCTCATTACACCTTCTGACTGTTATCACCTGGTATTGCTAGCATTAGTCATTCTAAACCAAGGAAAAGCCCATAGAGAAACTGAAGACATCATGATTTCAGGTCAATAGGCTATATTGGAACTATTGTTATTATGTGAAGCGACAGCGCCATTCATTTCACCATGCCATATTTGACGTCCACATCTGGTGTGTGACTGTCATTAAACGTTTTCTATTAATTTAATATGTTCAATATTGTGTAATACACTTGTTTGCAAGATCCATGTATTAATTTCGGCATCAATAGCTCTGCCAATGACAACAACATGACTTCCTGACATAATAATGTAATATGGCATATATTATGGGAGGGTGAGTCTGATCCAGGTCCCTGGTGATCAGCTACTACATAGCAACGTAGTGGTACCAAAGCCCTTGAAAGAAATTACAACCTCCAGAACACCCCAAAAATACAGATTTTACCCCTGTTTTTTTCAGCTAACATGATTTATGATCAAGTTCGATCCCCACAGTGAGTTCCATTGAAGTTCCCTACAAATCGAGACAATTCATTAAATAGTGATCCATTCTGACTACTACAGTACATTTGTTGTCACACAGGATGTCACGTTCTGACCTTAGTTCTGTTATATTATCTTTGTTTTAGTATGGTCAGGGCGTGAGTTGGGTGGGTTGTCTATGTTCGTTTTTTCTATCATTTGGGATTTCTATGTTCGGCCTAGTATGGTTCTCAATCAGAGGCAGCTGTCAATCGTTGTCACTGACTGAGAATCATACTTAGGGAGCCTGGTTTCACTTTTGAGTTGTGGGTGTTTATTTTCTGTGTTTGTGCCACACGGGACTGTTTCGTTTGTTTCACATTGTTGTTTTGTATTTTGTAGTGTTCAGTTTTTCTTATTCAATTATCGACACTTACCACGCTGCGTTTTGGTCCTCACCTCCTTCCACCTACGACGAGAGTCGTTACACAGGACTACGTGCCGACACAGACCAATAACAGACCGGCAGGCTACGAGGAGGCTGACAGCCCTCATGCACGCTCTGTACACCTAACTCTCAGTAGTATTCTGGTAGTTGGATACTGTGGGGTGGTTCTCTTTGGGGGTAGTAGTACTCTTGTTTTGGGGTGGGGGGTGGGATTCAGGTAGCATTTTAATTGGTGGCATTTTGATTTGGTAGGGGGCAGGGCCATGCTTAGCTGGTGGTGCTGTCATTTAAGGATAGCCGTCACTCCCCATAAGTGGCTGGGGGTTGTGGTGCTGGGTGCCTGTGGGTGGGCATAGCATGGGACAAAGCGGAGCCCTGTCTCTGCGGGGATGGTGAGAGATGGTGAGACATTGGTGGCGACAGTGGGATTGAAGCTCTGAAGCTCTGACGATGAGAGACAGATGTGGTGGGAATAGACACCCATTCAGACTGGTGACCAGTGGGAGGGGCCTACTGGTGGAGGCTCTGGGGCCCATCATCACCTAGATCTCTGTGGCCAGGATAGGCGTCCGCATGCTTCCCATCCAAAGGAGGCCACCCTGCGCCAGAGGAGGGCACCCAAATCATGACACTGGGTTTATTATTACAGAGTGTGACCTGATTCCATCTGTGAGGGCTTCACCACAGAACCTGTTTGTCCACGGGACCAATATGCTGCTGGGAGTCAATTACGGGTCTATGCTGGGCTAGACTGGCAGTCTACCGCGTCTACATCTGCAGCTACCGTGTGTGTGTGTGTGTGTGTTGGTTGGTTCTTCTATCCTTGTGGGGACCTAAAATCCCCCAAATTTCCAACAAGGAGAGTAAAACAAGGAAAATTCTTGGTTGGATCTGGGTTTTTGGAAAAGTGCCCCACACCACGACTGTGTAGGCCTACCATCCGGAGAGTTAATGTCTCTTCATCATTGAAGAGACATTTTTCCTGATATTTCTTATGCCTGTCAATGCCTTACACAATCAATAAATCAGCAGCCTTTCAACATTAGGCCTCATTAATTTTCTGAAGATAAGCCTATGGCTATCAATCTACTTGCACATCCTCACACAACATGAGCAGATTAAATTGGTAAAAAATGTTCGACTATTTATTAAAGACGATCAGAAAGAATGTGTCCTAACTCTGCAGTATAACTTTTTATTTTGAACAAAAGCCACAAAACTAGTGCATTAATTAGTCACCCATCTTTATGTTGACAAATATCACACTTTACTCTCGTCATTTAATAGGCCAAAAGAATATACCTAAATAAAATAGCAAAATAGCCTACTAAATAGTCCAAGCCTAAAAAAATAAATTATATTGCCAAAATAAACTCGTAAATTGGATAAATAATACTATTAAATTAAATAGCTCAGGTCTTGAATATATTGGCGCCCTTTTCCCCTCCGTATCTGCAATGTGCATAAATGAGGCACATACAGACAATTTGCCTGTCGGTTTTTCAATCCTGTACTCTCTTTCATTCAGTTTCTTCTTCACATCAGCTAAGAATGACTCAAGTTTCAGAAACTCATTTTATATAGCATAGGCTATAACAACTAGGCCTATAGACTATTTCACCCCGTGCAGTGTGGCTGCTTTTCTTAAAATGAATATGCTGTTTTGTCACAAAATTATATTGACACATTTGTTTTGATGAAAGGGGACCCCCTGACAATCATTTAAGATAATAAAATGTAAGTTTGTGCAATTTGCGTTTTTGTTGTTTTGGAACTAAAATCTTCAAATATAATTTTGGATCAGGTCGGTATTAAAATATTTTCACACCGATCCTAAGCTCATGGACACCAGGTGGGATCCGATGCGGGATCCAAGGGTTAACTCCAAAATGTGGGATGCGATCCGGTCGAGATAATAATCTTGGGTAATCGGGTTAGGGTAGATCCGTGAATACCTCTAATCCAGAGGGGAGAGATTAAGTGAATATCCATATGTGATAGTAAAAATTGGACCCGGGGTGTCTAAACAGTTAGCTACTCTCGCAGAACTCTACCTGTACAATGTACACAAACAATCTCCTTCCCACAGTACAAAATGGATGTACACAGATCATGCTGTAAGATTCCAATGCTCCAAGTTCATAACTTTTACCTTAAAACAGGTGAGAAAACTGACAATAAATTGATATATAATGGCAACCAGAAATACAGTACATATTGTGCAAGTTGCTGCTGGGAGTCAATTACGGGTTTATGCTGGGCTAGACTGGCCAAAAACAGCTATCCTGTGTGTGTGTCTGCCTGTTTGTTTCCTCACATGCCTGTGTGTGTATCTCCTTCTCATGGTGCACTCTCTCCCAGTGGAAGGTTTTTTTCATTCCTTTCTCTGCCTCCTTCCTTGAATTATGGCACAGACAGACGGACTGACGGATGAATCAGCCATTGTTAAGGGTGTGCGTGGCGAATACGTCAGGGACCAGGTAACCAGATACAGATCCCTCCCTCTCCATATCCCCACCAGGGGGCTAGGGTCTGAGATACCCTAGTCATGTTCAAATAAATTATTCCGTTGCCATGGAATGGGCTGGGGGTAGTTTACAGTAATTTGAAGCCTAGATCATGCTGGAATATGGTTAGTTACTCAGTTACACATGGCTAGAGATAACACAAGACGCGTTATGAGTTGAATTGACTGGGCTGGAGTTCCACTAGTTGTCACATTAATGCACAACTACTTTACCTGCTCTGTTGAAATGAATAACAGCAATGTCACAAGTCATTTGTAACATTAGGACAGTATATGAAAAAGTCTCTAAACAGAAGTTAAGAACTGTATTTGCCTCTCCTCCAAGTATTGCATTCTACAGGCTGCCAATTCATAACATTATTGGCAACAACAACACTGCACAACAATAAAGAGGGTAGTCAACTCTCATTTGTTGGGGGAACATGTTTAGCCTGTATGTCTTTCTTCAGTGGTACCTGTGGTCAGGGTTGTAGGCCTAGTTTTTATTACTCTGTCATTATGACCACATACAGTACCTGTTACCTGGGCAAGGTAAGCAAAAACACCACATCGTTTTTAAAAAGGGTTAAGTAGAGATCCTAACCCTGTGGTAACCGTACGCACTGCCGAACATCCAGAACCAAGCAGAGCCTATATACCCAAAACCAAGCTGCATAGTGCATCTGGTCCTGATCAAAAGACAATCGTCATCCAACAGAACCACATCCAACAGAGCTGCTGGTGTATATAATCCCCCCCCCCTCCCAACCATTGGGCTGAGGTGAACTATAACATGCCCTCAAACAATAATGCTAAGCTAGCCGAAATAGTCTGACTCCATTTCAAACAATGACGTACTCCAGCCTTCATTTTATACAAGAGCGGATCTAATAAAGTCTATGCCATCTACAGTAGAGGATGAAAACACTCTGACTCGGCGGTGTTCAGAGGTAAGGAAATTAAACACACATGGACAGACACGCCGCAGACACAACGCTGAGACACACTCCCACCCTCTTCACCTTTCATGTACTCCTGATCTAAATTGTCAGCACCCATTTCCGAATTCCTGGGCTTAATAAGAAAACCTGTGTTGGGTTTTTGGAGAAGTTGCAGCCAATGTCTGGAAATACGGTTCTCAATGGAAGCAAAGAGGCATTCTTCCCTGCTTAAGGTCTGAGATAGGGCAGAATAGAGGAGCTAATCAACGCAACGAGTACTTCTCCATGCTACTGACCTGTCCACTCTGATCTGGACTGAGTTAGGAAGAAACAAGCAGTCATTGTGTAGAGAATCATTGTACTGTCTAAACCGCTGTGAAATATATTTTTCATAACCAAAATATTGTGTGTTCAGCTGCTTGAAGCTGGTGTACAAAAACAAAACGTAAGACCGGGACGCATAGGAATAGTGCACATAGAACATATCTAATGCTTCTTAGACTTGCTTTCAATGAGAATGACAGATCTATAACTCAATATTTCTATGTGAATTTGGTTGAGTCGCCCATAAAGTTACATATTGCAGCGTTAAGGCAAAAACATATTGTACAGTTTGCAAATTTGTAACACGTCATACGAAAATGGATGATAGACATACTCAAATGAATAAAAACCATACTAAATGGATTGTCTCGGATTTACATACAGAAACATATGAAATGCTCTGAGACCAGGACGCACCCATTGTTGCTCCTACACGTTTCCACTTCACAATAACAGCATTTACAGTTGACCGGGGAAGCTCTGACGAACTGACTTGTTGGAAAGGTGGCAGCCTATGACGGTGCCACATTGAAAGTCACTGAGCTCTTCAGTAAGTCCATTCTACTGCCAATGTTTGTCTATGGAGATTGCATGGCTGTGTGCTCGATGTTATACTCCTGTCAGCAACGGTTGTGGCTGAAATAGCCGAATCCACCTATTTGAAGGGGTGTCCACAAATGTTTGTATATTTAGTGTATATCAAGGGGCGTGGAGGGCAAATCTTACCATGTTGCAGTCTAGAAATAATAGCTTTACCATCTATGCAAAAGCCTGGTCCTCTAATGGAGACTGTAGAACTGTCATCCATGCATACTTCAGTATTCCCCTTTGGGAGCATTTGTGTGCCCATACCCCATAAGTGTATTGAAAGGATTCCACCCTGGTCGCCAATGTAGCTGACCGATGTAGAGAGAGACAAGTACCTTAGCAGAATGCAATCTAAAGCTAGTGTGGTTCAGAGACAAGCACTCTACCATCGATGGCAAAAGCCTGGGCTCCTGGCGGGTACAATAGAATTCTCCCCACTGCATGTTACAGTAGTAAAATAATATGTCACCTGTTAAACTGATTCTACACTGAATGTAGTCTTTGAGATACTCAAACAAGCATGTGTATCTGTAGTCGGTGTTCTTCAACTTTAAAATGCATTAGACTGTGTAAGACACAGAAAAGACAACAGGCAAATGCATGTGCTCCCAATGTCTAAATAGTTCAAACTGCAGTAGAATGGTTCTCCTCATAGACAAGTGAACCAGCTCATGCTTGATGAATAGGACTTGGTTGATCTCTGAGAGCAGGACACAGGAGAGCTGAATAGATAATGTGAGTCAAAAGTGACAGACAAAAATGTATACAATAAATCATCACAGCAAAGTAATTTTGTTTGTGAGCTACGAAATGAACATCCTGACAGTCTGAAGCAAAGGGCTCTGCAATCAAGAAAACTAATGGGACTGTAGTGAATGTTTTGACTTCAAAATTGGGGGTGTGAACTAGGTTTCTTTTCATGCGTTGATCGACATGGTAATGGCTCTATAGTATTGTAGAAAAGTTGAAAAAACGCACCCTCCGTTACAACGGGACGTGTCATGTCGGAACGTACAGCACGCATAAAGCAACTATTTCTGTCTTACAATCTCTCTCCACCAGGTGTAGCACTTCTCTCATCCTTTAAAAACAAGACATGGACAGTGACCGGGGTAAGGGGGGGATACCTAGTCATTTTTTGCGTCATCATTGTGTAACCGATGTGAAATGGCAAGCTAGTTAGCGGTGGTGCGCACTAATAGCGTTTCAATCGGTGACGTCACTCGCTTTGAGACCTTGAAATAGTGGTTCCCCTTACTCTGCTTTTGTGGAGCGATGGGTAACGATGCTTCGTGGGTGACAGTTGTTGATGTGTGCAGAGGGTCCCTGGTTCGAGCCCGGGTAGGGGCGAGGGGACGGACTAAATTTATACTGTTACAATTGCATGCGATCATCATTCTCAAAGCCGCTGTTTACTTCTAAGATCACTTTAGCACCGCCCGAAAAACCTGATTCAAATTCGACACAAACCTTCAACACTCCTTCCGTGGCCTCCAACTGCTCTTAAACGCTAGTAAAACCAAATGCATGCTTTTCAACCGTTCGCTGCCTGCACCCGCACGCCTGACCAGCATCACCACCCTGGATGGTTCCGACCTTGAATATGTGGACATCTATAAGTACCTAGGTGTCTGGCTAGACTGTAAACTCTCCTTCCAGACTCATATCAAACATCTCCAATCGAAAATCAAGTCAAGAGTCGGCTTTCTATTCCGCAACAAAGCCTCCTTCACTCACGCCGCCAAACTTACCCTAGTAAAACTGACTATCCTACCGATCCTCGACTTCGGCGATGTCATCTACAAAATTTCTTCCAACACTCTACTCAGCAAACTGGATGCAGTTTTTCACAGTGCCATCCATTTTTTCACTAAAGCACCTTATACCACCCACCACTGCGACTTGTATGCTCTAGTCGGCTGGCCCTCGCTACATATTCGTCGCCGGACCCACTGGCTCCAGGTCATCTACAAGTCCATGCTAGGTAAAGCTCCGCCTTATCTCAGTTCACTGGTCACGATGGCAACACCCATCTGTAGCACGCGCTCCAGCAGGTGTATCTCACTGATCATCCCTAAAGCCAACACCTCATTTGGCCGCCTTTCGTTCCAGTTCTCTGCTGCCTGTGACTGGAACGAATTGCAAAAATCGCTGAAGTTGGAGACTTTTATCTCCCTCACCAACTTCAAACATCTGCTATCTGAGCAGCTAACCGATCGCTGCAGCTGTACATAGTCTATCGGTAAATAGCCCACCCATTTTTACCTACCTCATCCCCATACTGTTTTTATTTATTTACTTTTCTGCTCTTTTGCACACCAATATCTCTACCTGTACATGACCATCTGATCATTTATCACTCCAGTGTTAATCTGCAAAATTGTAATTATTCGCCTACCTCCTCATGCCTTTTGCACACAATGTATATAGACTCCCCCTTTTTTTCTACTGTGTTATTGACTTGTTAATTGTTTACTCCATGTGTAACTCTGTGTTGTCTGTTCACACTGCTATGCTTTATCTTGGCCAGGTCGCAGTTGCAAATGAGAACTTGTTCTCAACTAGCCTACCTGGTTAAATAAAGGTGAAATAAATAAAAAATTAAATTAAAAAGGTATGTAATGACACATGTATATAAACTCTTTATAGTGTTTTATTTACATTTTAGAGGTGATAAGGTGATAAGTTGGACAGATCGAGTGAAAAAAAGCAATTTTCCCACACAATATCTCTCCTTCTCACTATCACGCATTAGTTTCGCTTCCCCACCCGCCATTTTTAAAAGACCCGACGGGGCTCATTGCCTGCTTGAATTATGCAGAAACGGGCAGCATTTAGGTCATGTAATTGATTCTGTTGGAAAGGGGAGAAATACAGTTGATCTGGAAGTATTACGTTTTGGGGACGCTAAAATAAGGGCAATTGTACGGACCAAGGCGATGTACGAGTTTACGTGAGTTTACGTTAGTGATACAGGTAGCTGCTCCTGCTAGCTAGCAACATATCTACTTGTTGTAACTAGATAGCTAACTAGCAAGCTAGCTACATTACTAAGGTGCTGTGTGAGTCCTTTTACAGCTTGCATTGATGGTATCATGTTTCTATAAGTAAATAGATAGATTACAAATAAATAGAAGAGACTACTTGATAGCAGTTTGTCAGACGGAGATCTCACCAGCCGTCTACTACCTTAGATACGGATGACGTGATTGGAAGACATGATTAGCAGAGATAGTACCATGGAGAGTAGACAAGTTTTGATTGGTTTACAGTTTAGTACTCGGTAGCGTTTGCCTGTCCAGCTAGTGAACATAAAAGTAAGTATTTAGAAATCATTTGCAAGAATTGACATTGTCAACAAATGTAAATGAATTCAGAATAAGTAAATGTACACAATATGTAAAAACCATCTCCTCCCTCAACAGAGATTGACAGAGATCCCTCAACAGAGATCTCAAAAACTAAAGCAGATAGCTTGCCATGGCCCACCACCTCCTACACGTGAAGTTTCCAGTTTTAATGTCACATGCACAAGCACAGTGAAATGCCTTTTTTGAAAACTCAAAACCCAACAATTCAATAATCAATAACAATGTGATTCTAGAAAAAAAACACATGAGAAATAAGAATAAATATGAAGAACTCGATAAGTAAGTAAGTAAGCATACTATATACAGGGTCAGATCCAATACCATATTTACAATGTGCAGGGATACTAGAATGACGGAGGTAGATATGTATAGGGGTAAGGTGACTAGGCAACCATATAGAAGATAAGCAGAGTATCAGCAGCTTGTATGTGAGTGGGTGTGTGTGTGTGTGTGTGTAGAGTCAGTAAAATGTATGTGCATATTACGTGTGAGTGAGCAGATGATAATGTGTGTGTGTGAGTGTGTAGGGCCCTGTGAGTCAATAAGGATACAATGTTAACTCAGATAGTCCATGTAGCTATTCAGACAGACACATCGGGGATGCAACAGCGCACTTTGAAGATGTTAGAAGAACTGTCCACATTCACTTTACGAACAGCAAAATCACTAGCCTATGTCAATCTACTATCCCCCATTGTAGAAAAGTTGACCTATTGGTCAGCTTTTTGTTCTGTGCGGGGGGGAAAAGATTCCAAACAGACTCTGGGACAGTTATGGGACAATAGATCCCAAATTCATACATCCACTGTACATAAAAAAACTTTAAAAGCAATTAGACTGATGCAGCATAAGAACTTTTAGCTTTCTGATAAGCTATTTATTTATTTATTTTATTTTTATTCATGTTATAAGAGCAGCAATGCACACACGGCAGTATGCACAAATGTTCCAAAATGCTAGGGAGAACACTGTTCTCTAAAGCGCACAGCACATAAGAGTGCTTTCATGTAACAGATTTGAAAATATCCATGACAAATGTCTGAAATCTAAACATGCAACAACTAGCATGGGTTGCTAATACTATTGTGCCTTTGGCTACTGGACAAAATAATTAAAGTTGAAACCTAATAGAACATGAGAGAAATGCTGATTTCAATGGCATATGAGGAAGTGTTTATAAAATAATTCCCTCGACATATGATCGGATTTTGGCTATAGGCTACTTTGAAACAAGGTAGACAGGCCTCATAAAATTACATCCAGTTTTTTTTTTTTTGGGGGGGGGTGGATGAGGTGAGTTTTTTTTACTTGTGTTTGGCCTACATATAGGCTTATGTAATTAAAAGTGTCATTACGGTTTGACTACATTTTCTGGCACCTCCCTTATGTCAGCATCAGTGTGTCCATCTCCTACAATTTGATGTGTAGGCTAATTATGTATGTATATTTACATTCACTTATATTTTTTTAATAGAATACCTAGTGTTTCTAATCAATTTAATTATCTATTTTGGTTAATGGCTTTGGTGCCCTACCAGATTGGGCACCTCTTGAAGGCCAAATGACCTCGCCCCTAAAATCACGAAATTCCAGGCCTGGCCTATTATCACTTTGCAGAATCATGATTATTTGCATCAATCCAGTGGCAATTTGTTTTGAAAACTCCATCCCAAATGCACTACAGAAACACCTCTAGCCAAACACAACAATCACATTTTGCTGTTACAGTAAATCTATCCAAATCGATGTAAGAACAAAGGGGCATGCTAATTTAAAAGATGGATAGTCAATATTAGCCTTCTGTATGGAATGCAGGCACATTATGTTACACACGTCAGGTCATTATTAATTATTCATTATTTTATTTAAAAAATTGGTGTGACCAAATCATGTGCTGGTGCCACCAACTGAAAAAGTAGTTGAAAAAGTTAGTGTAGAACCCTGTGGAGGGACCGAGTTCCATAGAGAGACTACGACAAATGTGCTTGTTTGTGAAAGAGGCCTGCAGCATTTCTCCATGCAACTGTCCCTACCGTGACCAGCCCGCTAAGAGATTATTACTATAAATCTTGACCCAAACGGGACAGTGGAGCAGTCGACTTCTTTATGGGGTTTCCCCCACCAGTTGAAAAAGGCCAATCACCACACAGAACAAAATAATCAAATATGTGAGCGAGAGCACTAGGGCAGTCAATCTCTCCTCTGATCTGCTTGAGAGACAGAAACACATCTTGGGTCAATAAAATGCAAAAGTAATGAAGTGCACAAGGCGACGTCTGCCAGTGGAATAATGTGGACATGCGGTATGGGGAGAACAGAAAAGAACTGGGCCTGAACTTCCAACTGAACAGTGTTGCTTTGGGTCCTGAACAGTGAAACATAGTGATCAATACTGGAACACAGAACGCGGCTGGAGCGGGGCTGATCTGGGCTGTGAAGTATAAGCTGGAATAGGTAGGAGTGACTGGCCGCTGAAAGATGGAGTGCTGGAGGAACGAGCATGTTGTTTTTGTGAAGGGTAGGATCCAAAAAAACCGTGCTTGTGGAAACTTGTTTTTTCACCTCAAACTCACAGTGGTTTCAGCATCCTCCCTTATATAACCATGAGCTAGCCGACATGGAACTCAGACATGCAGCAAGCCCCAGGTGGACACACCCATCGGAGAGAATCCAACCCCCTTTTCCAGGTATCACTAAATCAACTCTAACACACACGGCACACACACAAACATACACTGGGTGCTACAAGGTCACTTAAGAGCATATTGACAGTACTGCTCTACCCACCACAACTACTCTCTTTCTGATTGTCAAAATGTCTCACACACATTCGAAACTGTGTATACACTCCGAATTCTGTGTATCCAAGAAAGCCCAATAAGTGTTCGGAGACTGGTATCGTTATATACTGCCTTTTTCAAACTCAATCCAGCCTGTGTCAGCCAAGGCTTAAAAAATACAGAATTTCTTTAAAATAAACTACAGTCGCAACCAGCCAAACCACTGAAATCAATTTGTCTCCTTCAAAGACTGTGTTTTGGAGTCAAAAACTATTTTTATTTTAGCTTGAGGGAGCCGGTGCTCTGGGGGAGAGGAAAAGGCATGATCCATTGGATAGCATTGGAGGTCAAGAGGAAGAAGACAAGGATTAACCCAACGCTAGAGATGATCAAAACAAGTTTTAAGTGATCAAAACACCTCTTAACACCTTAGAACGTTGACTTTCCTTTCGTCTCTCTCCTCGACGCTGCCTCCCGTCACCGTTGGAACCTCCCCAACCAAATGGCACGACACAAAGTGTGCGAGGGGTTAGGGTTTGGAGATGGGATTTGCATTTTTGCACACGGTCAGAGTTAATGATAATGTGTGTATTATTTTGTACCTTGAGCCTGTTTGTGATGGCTGGTGGAAGCCAAGCACTGGCTCCATAGCTCCGTGTACAATCTGGCTCTGTTTACCCAGGCCTGATGTGGCCCAGATGGGCTTCATCTGCCTCTCCTCTCCCCTCTCTGGGTCTCGGTCTGGACCACTGGGCCCCACTGGCCTAGCTACTCCGTAGTGATGTACAGTCAGGTCCGAAATTATTGTCACCCTTGATAAAGATGAGCAAAGAAATCTGAATAAAATAAATAATACAAAATACTGAGCTATATCATATGCTCCAAAAAAATGAAAATTATATTATTTTATACTAATAAAATTGCTTAGAGAAAGAGATAAAACAATTACAAAAAAAGTAGGGGTCAAAATTATTGCCACACCTGTTTTCAATACTCCAACACTCTCCCATTGTGAGGATAATGACACTGAGCCTTTTTCTAAAATGTTCAATGAGATTTTAGAACACACTGAGCTTATGGACTGCCCTTTTTAATTCAAATCCACAGGTTTTCAATGGGGTTCACTCAAGTCCAGAGACTGAGATAGAAATATTTAGATTTTGTGGCCAATTAACAATTTCTTTGTGGATTTTGATGTGTGCTTGGAGTTATTGTCTTTCTGGAAGGTTCATTTGGGGACACGTTTCAACCTCCTGGCAGAAGTGAACATGTTTCTGGATAAAATGTCCTGGTACTTGGTAAAGTTCAAGATGCCGTTGACCTTAAAAAAGGGCACCAGGACCAGTGGAAGCAAATTAGCCCCATCAAAGATCCACTACCATATTTTAGAGCAGGTATGAGGTACTTTCTGCATATGCTTCCGTTTTTGACGCCAAACCCACCACCGGTGTGCATAGCCGATGAGCTTTATTTTCATGTCATCTGACCGTAGCACCGATTCCAATCCAAGTGCCAATGCTGTTTAGCAAACTCCAGGCGGTGCTATGGGCAAGATGGAGCCGACAGAAATGGTTGCCTCGCTTCTTGTACTTAAGAAACTATGCAGTATTTTGTTTTTTTTCTGTATTTCTTACATTATTAGCCCAGAAAATCTTAACTGTTATTACATACAGCCGGGAAGAACTATTGGATATCAGAGTGACATCAACTTACCAACATTACGACCAGGAATATGACTTTCCCGACGCGGATCCTTTGTTCTCACCACCACCCAGGACATTGGATCTAATCCCAGAGGTCGACTAAAAACAACGTTGCTCCTGGTCAGACTTCAAAGGCGTGCACACCACCCACCGCTTCCGAGTATATTACTCGCCAATGTCCAGTCTCTAGACAACAAGGTAGACAAAATTATGGCAGGAGTTGCTTTCCAGAGAGACATCAGAGATTGTAACAATCTCTGTTTAAAGGAAACATGGCTCTCTAGGGATATGTTGTCAGAGTCGGCACAACCACCGGGATTCTTCATGCATTGCATCGACATAAATAAATATCTCTCTGGAAAGAAGAAGGGTGTGGGTGTATGCTCATGATTAATGACTCATGGTGTAATTGTAACAACATAAAGGAATTCAAGTCATTTTATTCACCTGACCTATAATTCCTTACAATCAAATGCCGACCATATTATCTCCCAAGAGAATTCTCGTCGGTTATTGTCACAGCCATGTATATCCACCCTCATGCCGATACCACGATGGCCCTCAAGGAACTCCACTGGACTCTATGCAAACTGGAAACCATATATCCTGAGACTGCATTTATTGTAGCTGGGGATTTTAACAAAGCAAATTTGAGAACAAGGCTACCTAAATTTAATCAGCATATTAATTGTAGCACTTGTGCGGGCAATACACTGGATCACTGCTACTCTAACTTCCGCGATGCATACAAGGCCCTCCCTTCGGCAAATCCAACCAAGACTCCATTTTGCTCCTTCCGTCCTATAGGCAGAAACTCAAAGAGGATGATCCCATGACAAGAACTATTCAACACTGGTCTGACCAATCGGAATGTACGCCTCAAGATTGTTTTGATCACGCGGCCTGGAAAATGTCCTGGGCAGCCTCAGAGAATAACATCGATTTATGCGCTGATTCTGTGAGTGAGTTTATAAAGAAGTGCATTGGAGATGTTATACCCATGTGACTATTAAAACCTACCCTAACCAGAGACTGTGGATAGATGGCAGCATTTGCACAAAACTGAAAGTGCGAACCACCACATTTAACCATTGAAAGATGACTGGGAATGTGGCTGAATATAAACAGTTATTCCCTACGCAAGGCAATCAAACAAGTGAAATATTGGTATAGGGACAAAGTGGAGTCGCAAATCAACAGCTCAGACACGAGACGTATGCGGCAGGGTCTACAGGCAATTAATGACTACAAAAAGAAAACCAGCCAAGTCACAAATACTGACGTCTTGCTTCCAGACAAACTAAACACTTTCTTTGCCTGCTTTGAGGATAATACAGTGCCACTGGCGCGGCCCACTACCAAGTACTGCGTGTACCCCCTCTCCTTCTCCATGGCTGATGTGAGTAGGACATTTAAGCGTGTTAACCTTCGCAAGGCTGCCGGCTCAGACGGCATCCCTAGCCGCGTCCTCAGACAATGGCCAGACCAGCTGGCTGGTGTGTTTACGGACATATTCAATCTATCCCTATCCCAGTCTGCTGTCCCCACATGCTTCAAGATGGTCCCCATTGCAAAGATAGGCAAAGATAACTGAACTAAATGACTATCACCCCATAGCACTAACTTCTGTCATCATGAAGTGCTTTGAGAGACTCGTCAAGGATCATATTACCTCCACCTTACCTGCCACCCTAAACACACTTCAATTTGCATACCACCCCAATAGGTCCACAGACGATGGAGTTGCCATCACACTGCACACTGCCCTATCCCATCTGGACAAGAGGAATACCTATGTAAGAATGCTGTTCATTGACGACAGCTCTGCATTGAACACCATAGTACCCTCCAAGCTCATCATTGAGCTGTCTCCAGGTTGTCTCCATGTGGTGAAGGTAGGAAACAACATCTCTACTTCACTAATCCTCAACACTGGGGCCTCACAAGGGTCCTGTACTCCCTGTTCACCCATGACTGTGTGGCCATGCACACCTCCAACTCAATCATCAAGTTTACAGACGACACAACATTAATGGGCTTGATTACCAACAACGACGAGACAGCCTACAGGGAGGAGGTGAGGTGTCAAGAAAACAACCTCTCACTCAACGTCAATGGGTCTGCAGTGGAGAAGGTGAAACGTTTTAAGTTCCTCAGCGTACACATCACAGACAAACTTAAATGGTCCTCCCACACAGACAGTGTGGTGAAGCAGGCACAACAGCGCCTCTTAAACCTCAAGAGGCTGAAGAAATTTGTCTTGGCACCTAAAACCCTCACAAACTTTTACAGATGTACAATTGAGAGCATCCTGTCGGGCTGTATCACCACCTGGTATGGCAAATGCACCGCCCACAACCACAAGGCTCTCCAGAGGGTGGTGCGGTCTTTACAACGCATCACAGGAGGCAAACTACTTGCACTCCAGGACACCTACAGCACCTGATGTCACTAGAAGGCCAAAAATATTATCAAGGACAACAACCACCCGAGCCACTGCCTGTTCACCCCGTTACCATCCAGAAGGTGAGGTCAGTACAGATGCATCAAAGCTGGGACCAAGAGACTGAAAAACAGCTTCTATCTCAAGGCCATCAGACTGTTAAACAACCATCTCTGACACAGAGAGGATGCTGGCTACATTAGGACTCTAAATCATTGGCCACTTTAATAAATGGATCACTAGTCACTTTAATAATGCCACTTTAATAATGTTTACATATCTTACATTACTCATCCCATATGTACAGTATGTACCTTATTTCATACCATCTATTGCATCTTGCCTATGCAGCTCAGGCATTGCTCATCCATATATTTATATGTACATATCCTTATTTATCCCTTTACATTTGTGTGTGTTAGGTAGTTGGTGTGGAATTGTTAGATTACTTATTAGATATTACCACACTGTCGGAACCAGAAGCAAAAGCATTATCGCTACACTCGCATTAACATCTGCTAGCCATGTGTATGTGACCAATACGATTTGATTTGGTCAGTTGACATGAAAATAGAGCTTTTCGGCCACAGACACCAGTGGTGGGTTTGGGGACAAAAAACTGAAGCGTATTTTTTTTATTTAAATGGAGCATACAAATTATACTGTAGCTCATTATTACTATTATTTATTTCATACAGTCTGTACAAAACAAATAACTCTACTGTTTACACTTCATGGGGGGTGGGTTAGGCTATAGCTGGGGGTCTGGCTCAATCATTTCTCAGTAGCCAACCACAGGAGCATAGCTACTAGCCATTTATTTACCACTTACACTCTGGGAGAGTTAAAACATCAACTTAAAAACACCCCCACATCCCCATTCTGGACTCCCACTTTGAGTGGTGCCTCTCTCAGGGCAGATCCATCTAGCCTTCTGCCCTTGGGGGGTTCGCTAATTTAAATGTAAAATTCACAGCCTATCTTGTTCACATGGGGGCACCCCCCCCCCCAAACCCAGCCTTATAGGTAATCACTACCATGTGCTCAAGCCCCACACTACAAAGTAACTGAAAAGTCAGGTACCGGTTTACAATGCCAACTATATTCAACCAGAGTCAATCTATCATGGAAGGTTAAGCAGCCCTTGACATAGCTACAATGAAAACAACCGTCATTCCTCAACTCAATGGAGGAAGTGAACTGCTGTCAAGGCCCACATTTGTAAAGGATACAGCTATTTAAGCATTTCATTTGAGACAGATTTGGTGTAATTGAATAGCTTCCAAATAACAGCAAGTCGGATGAAAACACACCCAGACTGTGATACTACAAGCCCTGATTTTCCGCCCAACCCCATTATTGTGCCACAGGCCACAGCTGATGTCAATGTTACTGACTATTGATAACAACGATAGGAAACGCATTCAATATGCTCACATACCATAACAACAAGGACACATAAACACACACATGCACAAAAGACACACACACGCAAGCACATATGCACGCACGCACAAAAACACACACAAGCACACAAGCAAGCACTCAAGCATAGGCATGCACGCACAAACACACTGACTGTAGGACTGCACAAGGGATGCGCACCTAACAATTTTGAAATCAAACTATCCCGGCCTTGAAACTTGAACTTATTGGTGACTTTCCCAGAAAGAGTTGTCTATTGGGTGAGTTAAAACAGGCCATATCAGGTCATAGGTCAGTTCATAATGATTGCTCTCTCTTCTGCATACAGTGAATAGCAGTGTGTGTGTGTGTGTGTGTGTGTGTGTGTGTGTGTGTGTGTGTGTGTGTGTGTGTGTGTGTGTGTGTGTGTGTGTGTGTGTGTGTGTGTGTGTTATGTAGCGACAGTAATTCTGATTAGAAGAGCATCCAAAAGTGTCCAAGGCTGAAGACATACATTTTATTATTATTACTATCCTCTACCATAGAGTACAACAGCATTTTATTACACATATCCTAACAAGGAGTTCCCTTATGGGAAAAGTTATTCTCTGTTCTGCAGAACACAAAAGTAACAGCTCTAGCCCGCATTATATTTCTGATTAGCCTGACCTTCAGTACGTACATGCATGGAATACAATAATGGAAAACATGACATTTCTCTTACTCTCTGCTCTACAGTGATTTTTGTCAATGGGCAAACTCCCATTCAAGTAGAATTTTGACTTAGTCTCCCATTGACATCAATGCATGACTAAGTGAAAATCAGCCCTGATTTTCTGCCCAAGCCCATTATTGTGCCACAGGCCACAGCTGATGTCAATGTTACTGACTATTGATAACAACGATAGGAAAAGCATTCAATATGCACACATACCATTACAAGAAGCACACACTGTCACGTTCTGACCTTTATTTCCTTTGTTTTGTATTTAGTTAGTATGGTCAGGGCGTGAGTTGGGTGGGCAGTCTATGTTTGATTTGCTATGATTTGGGGATTTCTATGTTTCGGCCTAGTATGGTTCTCAATCAGAGGCAGGTGTCATTAGTTGTCTCTGATTGAGAATCATACTTAGGTAGCCTGGGTTGCACTGTTTGTTTGTGGGTGATTGTCTATGTTGATTGCTTGTTTCAGTGCAGTTTGCATTTAGCTTCACGGTTGTTCTTTCGTTTATTGTTTTTTGTATAGGGTTTCAGTGTTCAGTTCTTTCTTTAATTCAACATGAACACATACCACGCCGCATTTTGGTCCTCTGATCCTTCTCGCCTCTCCTCTTCAGATGAAGAGGAGGAAGACCGTGACACACACATTCATGCACAAATACACACATGCTCGCACACACATCATTGGATGGTGTATACCATGAGTATCCTATACATACAACTAATAAAAAGCATGAAACTTGAAACACACATGTATGCACACACACAAGCACTCAAACTATCCTGGCCTTGAAACTCAAGCTTATTGGTCATTTTAAGACTAATTTATACTTATTCTCCCATTGACATCAATACATGGCTAAGTGAAAATCAGACTGAAGTTGAAGTTAGGATTCAGATTGTTTTCCCAGTTTAGGTGTCACTTCTATAAAAGCCTGAAAAAAAAAGCCTGAAGGAATTATGGTGACACCCATTACATACATGTTATTCTGATACTTCAGTAGGCAAGCCAAATTTCTTCTGATACTTCAGTAGGCAAGCCAAAGTTCTTCTGATACTTCAGTAGGCAAGCCAAAGGTCTGGGATCACAGAACTGGAAAAGATTTGGTTCTGGGTTTGGAACTGGGTTTAAGTCTGGGTTTGGGTCCTGCACTGGTAGGAGTCTGAGAAAAAAAGTAATCACATGCACATACACAGAGAGAGAGTGTGTGTGTGTGTGTGTGTGTGTGTGTGTGTGTGTGTGTGTGTGTGTGTGTGTGTGTGTGTGTGTGTGTGTGTGTGTGTGTGTGTGTGTGTGTGTGTGTGTGTGTGTGTGTGTACTATGGCTTCTGGACAAGAGACGACAGATTTGTTTTGTCCATTTTTCAATCAACATAACCTGACATTAAAAGTTGTGACTTTTTTTTACTATTTTGGCCCAGTTGAATAGTTGTTTGTATCCATTGTCTATTGAAAAGACATCTCTGCTTGAAACCACACCCCATATATGTTACTGAGGCTATCAATTTGTCAACACACAGCCAAAGTAGTAATCGCAATACCTGGAACTAAATTAGCCTAGTTGCCACAGTATTGGCAGTCAGTGTAGGATTTATGTGAAAGGGCACACCCTGTGGCTGAAGACATGATTCTAAAAACGGGGTTCAGTCTGAGGAAACAAAAACTGCTAATTTGTTGTTGTTTCGGCACAATCCCACGTCTCTATCTGATGATGTCACAATGAGCGATTCACTCCAGCCAACATTTAATGAGACAAATGGATGTGCGTCAGTCACTAGAGCCAGGTGGAGCATGGGGTCTGAGGGGTACACACACACACACACAAAGTTACACTTTCCATCCATTCCCCAGTCACCGTTACTTAACACCCATGTGTGTACACATGCCGGATTGGTTTACAACTAATACCCAATGGGCTGTGGCAGAGACCTGTGTCTATACCCAGGTCAGGCCACACATAAGGGGTAAAGGCATGCCCAGACAAACCGAAAGCCAGACGTGGTTATGTCATGGCTAAATGCATACAGTCTGTCCATGTGTCTCTCTCACTCATTCCTTCTCTCGCTCTCTTTTTTTCTCTTTCTGCCTCGCTCACTTGCTCTCTCCTTTTCACTCTCTGCCTCTATCATGCTCTCTCTCTGCCTGCCCATTTCTCTCTCTGGCTTCCTCTCTGGCTCCCTCTCTCTTTTTCTCTCTCTCTCACACACTCTCTCTCACTGTCCCACCCATTGTCAACCTTAACTCTTTCTTCAGTTGAAAGTGTTTCAGGTTGATATAGCATGAACACTATGGCTGTCCCCTTACTGGGATTAAGTTGACGTTAGCAGACAGCGATTGTTGATACAAGATCTGTGTTTGATACTGAGGGTTGCTGTGATGTAACTAGGTGTGCATCCCAAATGGCACCCTATTCCCTGTACAGTCCATGAATTTTGACCATGGCCCATAGGGCTCTGGTCAAACAAAGTGCACTATATAGGGAATAGGGTGCCATTTGGGCCACAATGTCTCTGTGGAATGAACGCTATGGCGCCTGTCCAGGTGTGCTATATCCCACCCCTGTTTCCAAGGGCAACCACATCACTGTCATTCTCCAAGATAACAATGGAAGGATTGGATCCTCCTGAGCCACCAACCCGACTCAGAAATTCCATTTGTAGGAGAGGAGGGAGAGAATAGAGAAGATATTGTTCTTTCAGGCTTCCAATACAAATACAGTAAGCAATCCTAGCTAACGCTCTGCAGTTCACTGAGACATTGAGTCCCCCAGTCTGGGACTGTCCTGGTAAGGCCAACAATCACATAAGTCAGTCTCTTTACCTTTCTCTGTTCCCTCTCTCTATTTCTGTCTCTTGTCTCAAAATTTTCCTCTCCCAGAAACTCCCTAGTTTGGCTGACACCTAACTCAAAGTCCTCCTGGCTTCAGAGTCTGGAAATGCCGTTTTAATGTTGTCGGCACGATGCATTGATAATGAAAGGGGCAGTGCTTTTACTGGTTGGTTTTCCTCTGTGTCTTTCCCACTCAAACACCCACAGCCACAGCCAAACACACCCCCTGAGTGCCACCCCCTTACATTACAACTATTGGATATTTAAATCCAAAAAACAAGAGGTCTCAACCCCCCAGGATTTCTTCTTTTTTAGAGAACCAATCAATACGACCGCTCAGTTTCTGAGCGAATATTGCATTAACAAACGACCTCCTGTCCAGACCAGTGAGTCATAGCTCTTCCTCGCTGTGTGGTCACATGAGTCGTGTAAGCCAGGCTAAACCCTGCATCTCAGTCGATCTCCTTATTTCGATCTCCTTAGTTGGTGGTTGAAGATATCCCTCTAGTGGTGTGGGGGCTGTGCTTTGGCAAAGTGGGTGGGGTTATATCCTTCCTGTTTGGCCCTGTCCGGGGGTGACCTCGGATGGGGCCACAGTGTCTCCTGACCCCTCCTGTCTCAGCCTCCAGTATTTATGCTGCAGTAGTTTATGTGTCGGGGGGCTGGGGTCAGTTTGTTATATCTGGAGTACTTCTCCTGTCCTATTCGGTGTCCTGTGTGAATCTAAGTGTGCGTTCTCTAATTCTCTCCTTCTCTCTTTCTTTCTCTCTCTCGGAGGACCCGAGCCCTAGGACCTGAGCTCCAGGACTACCTGACATGATGACTCCTTGCTGTCCCCAGTCCACCTGGCCATGCTGCTGTTCCAGTTTCAACTGACCTGAGCCCTAGGACCATGCCCCAGGACTACCTGACATGATGACTCCATGCTGTCCCCAGTCCACCTGGCCATGCTGCTGCTCCAGTTTCAACTTCCACCTGACTGTGCTGCTGCTCCAGTTTCAACTGTTCTGCCTTATTATTATTCGACCATGCTGGTCATTTATGAACATTTGAACATCTTGGCCATGTTCTGTTATAATCTCCACCCGGCACAGCCAGAAGAGGACTGGCCACCCCACATAGCCTGGTTCCTCTCTAGGTTTCTTCCTAGGTTTTGGCCTTTCTAGGGAGTTTTTCCTAGCCACCGTGCTTCTACACCTGCATTGCTTGCTGTTTGGGGTTTTAGGCTGGGTTTCTGTACAGCACTTTGAGATATCAGCTGATGTACGAAGGGCTATATAAATAAATTTGATTTGATTTGATTTGATTTGATTTTGATTTGATATTTGACCTCTGGCCGCCCTCCCTCCTTTCGTCCCTCGGGCCCTCCTTTTTTCTCTCTCTCTCTCTCTCTCTCTCTCTCTCTCTCTCTCTCTCTCTCTCTCTCTCTCTCTCTCTCTCTCTCTCTCTCTCTCTCTCTCTCTCTCTCTCTCTCTCTCTCTCTCTCTCTCTCTCTCTCTCTCTCTCTCACTCTCTCTCTCTCTCTCTCTCTCTCTCTCTCACTCTCACTCTCACTCACTCCTCTTCTCGTCTCACAAAACCACAACTGCTAGTCCAGTCAAGGTCAAGCAACTGGTGCTAAAGGTTGCATGTTTGAATCCAGCGATAGAAAGTTGTATTTGAGATTTTTATTTTAAGCCTATCCCAAACCTTAACCATAACCTTTAAAATGTGGAGTTAATGCCTAAACTTAACCTTCAACACTTTGAAATGTACAAGATGTACAAGATGGCTTACAAGATAGTACAAGATGATGCCGACAGAGATGGTCACCTTGTTTCAATGTTTTTTTATGTATGATGTGTTTTATGTTTTATGTATGAGGTGTGATGAAAGAAACATACAGGAACTCAAATCCTTCTGTTCACCTGATTTAGAATTCCTCACAATCAAATGTAGACCGCATTATCTACCAAGAGAATTCTCTTCGATTATAATCACAGCCGTATATATCCCCCCCCAAGCAGACACATCGATGGCTCTGAACGAACTTTATTTAACTCTCTGCAAACTGGAAACGATTTATCCGGAGGATGCATTCATTGTAGCTGGGGATTTTAACAAGGCTAATCTGAAAACAAGACTCCCTAAATTTTATCAGCATATCGATTGCGCAACCAGGGGTGGAAAGACCCTGGATCATTGTTACTCTAACTTCCGCGACGCATATAAGGCCCTGCCCCGCCCCCCTTTCGGAAAAGCTGACCACGACTCCATTTTGTTGATCCCTGCCTACAGACAGAAACTAAAACAAGAAGCTCCCACGCTGAGGTCTGTCCAACGCTGGTCCGACCAAGCTGACTCCACACTCCAAGACTGCTTCCATCACGTGGACTGGGAGATGTTTCGTATTGCGTCAGACAACAACATTGACGAATACGCTGATACGGTGTGCGAGTTCATTAGAACGTGCGTTGAAGATGTCGTTCCCATAGCAACGATTAAAACATTCCCTAACCAGAAACCGTGGATTGATGGCAGCATTCGTGTGAAACTGAAGGCACGAACCACTGCTTTTAATCAGGGCAAGGTGTCTGGTAACATGACTGAACACAAACAGTGCAGCTATTCCCTCCGCAAGGCTATCAAACAAGCTAAGCGCCAGTACAGAGACAAAGTAGAATCTCAATTCAACGGCTCAGACACAAGAGGTATGTGGCAGGGTCTACAGTCAATCACGGACTACAGGAAGAAACCCAGCCCAGTCACGGACCAGGATGTCTTGCTCCCAGGCAGACTAAATAACTTTTTGCCCGCTTTGAGGACAATACAGTGCCACTGACACGGCCTGCAACGGAAACATGCGGTCTCTCCTTCACTGCAGCCGAAGTGAGTAAGACATTTAAACGTGTTAACCCTCGCAAGGCTGCAGGCCCAGACGGCATCCCCAGCCGCGCCCTCAGAGCATGCGCAGACCAGCTGGCCGGTGTGTTTACGGACATATTCAATCAATCCCTATACCAGTCTGCTGTTCCCACATGCTTCAAGAGGGCCACCATTGTTCCTGTTCCCAAGAAAGCTAAGGTAACTGAGCTAAACGACTACCGCCCCGTAGCACTCACATCCGTCATCATGAAGTGCTTTGAGAGACTAGTCAAGGACCATATCACCTCCACCCTACCTGACACCCTTGACCCACTCCAATTTGCTTACCGCCCAAATAGGTCCACAGACGATGCAATCTCAACCACACTGCACACTGCCCTAACCCATCTGGACAAGAGGAATACCTATGTGAGAATGCTGTTCATCGACTACAGCTCGGCATTCAACACCATAGTACCCTCCAAGCTCGTCATCAAGCTCGAGACCCTGGGTCTCGACCCCGCCCTGTGCAACTGGGTACTGGACTTCCTGACGGGCCGCCCCCAGGTGGTGAGGGTAGGCAACAACATCTCCTCCCCGCTGATCCTCAACACTGGGGCTCCACAAGGGTGCGTTCTGAGCCCTCTCCTGTACTCCCTGTTCACCCACGACTGCGTGGCCATGCACGCCTCCAACTCAATCATCAAGTTTGCGGACGACACAACAGTGGTAGGCTTGATTACCAACAACGACGAGACGGCCTACAGGGAGGAGGTGAGGGCCCTCGGAGTGTGGTGTCAGGAAAATAACCTCACACTCAACGTCAACAAAACTAAGGAGATGATTGTGGACTTCAGGAAACAGCAGAGGGAACACCCCCATCCACATCGATGGAACAGTAGTGGAGAGGGTAGCAAGTTTTAAGTTCCTCGGCATACACATCACAGACAAACTGAATTGGTCCACTCACACAGACAGCATCGTGAGGAAGGCGCAGCAGCGCCTCTTCAACCTCAGGAGGCTGAAGAAATTCGGCTTGTCACCAAAAGCACTCACAAACTTCTACAGATGCACAATCGAGAGCATCCTGGCGGGCTGTATCACCGCCTGGTATGGCAACTGCACCGCCCTCAACCGTAAGGCTCTCCAGAGGGTAGTGAGGTCTGCACAACGCATCACCGGGGCAAACTACCTGCCCTCCAGGACACCTACACCACCCGATGCTACAGGAAGGCCATAAAGATCATCAAGGACATCAACCACCCGAGCCACTGCCTGTTCACCCCGCTGCCATCCAGAAGGCGAGGTCAGTACAGGTGCATCAAAGCTAGGACCGAGAGACTGAAAAACAGCTTCTATCTCAAGGCCATCAGACTGTTAAACAGCCACCACTAACATTGAGTGGCTACTGCCAACACACTGTCAATGACACTGACTCTACTCCAGCCACTTTAATCATGGGAATTGATGGGAAATGATGTAAATATATCACTAGCCACTTTAAACAATGCTACCTTATATAATGTTACTTACCCTACATTGTTCATCTCATATGCATACGTTGATACTGTACTCTATATCATCGACTGCATCCTTATGTAATACATGTATCACTAGCCACTTTAACTATGCCACTTGGTTTACATACTTATCTCATATGTATATACTGTACTCGATATCATCTACTGTATCTTGCCTATGCTGCTCTGTACCATCACTCATTCATATATCCTTATGTACATATTCTTTATCCCCTTACACTGTGTATGACAGTAGTTTTTTTTGGAATTGTTAGTTAGATTACTTGCTCGTTATTACTGCATTGTCGGAACTAGAAGCACAAGCATTTCGCTACACTCGCATTAACATCTGCTAACCATGTGTATGTGACAAATAAAATTTGATTTGATTTGATTTGATTTGATTTGTATTATTTCTTACTTTGTTAGCCCAGGAAATCTTAACTTAAAGAAGACTCTGAAAACAACCGTCTCATTCCCATATCATTGTTTTTATTTTATTTATTTTTATTTCACCTTTATTTAACCAGGTAGGCTGGTTGAGAACAAGTTCTCATTTGCAACTGCGACCTGGCCAAGATAAAGCATAGCAATTTGACACATACAACAACACAGAGTTACACATGGAATAAACAAAACATAGTCAATAATACAGTAGAATAAAAGAAAACAAAAAGTCTATATACAGTGAGTGCAAATGAGGTAAGATAAGGGAGTTAAGGCAATAAATAGGCCATGGTGGCGAAGTAATTACAATATAGCAATTAAACACTGGAATGGTAGATGTGCAGAAGATGAATGTGCAAGTAGAGATACTGGGGTGCAAAGGAGCAAGATAAATAAATAAATACAGTATGGGGATGAGGTAGGTGGATAGATGGGCTGTTTACAGATGGGCTATGTACAGATGCAGTGATCTGTGAGCTGCTCTGACAGCTGGCGCTTAAAGCTAGTGAGGGAGATATGAGTCTCCAGCTTCAGAGATTTTTACAGTTCGTTCCAGTCATTGGCAGCAGAGAACTGGAAGGAAAGACGACCAAAGGAGGAATTGGCTTAGGGGGTGACCAGTGATATATACCTGCTGGAGCTCGTGCTACGAGTGGGTGCTGCTATGGGGACCATTGAGCTGAGATAAGGCGGGGCTTTACCTAGCAGAGACTTGTAGATAACCTGTAGCCAGTGGGTTTGGCGAGTATGAAGCGAGGGCCAACCAATGAGATCGTACAGGTCGCAATGGTGGGTAGTGTATGGGGCTTTGGTGACAAAACGGATGTGATAGACTGCATCCAGTTTGTTGAGTAGAGTGTTGGAGGCTATTTTATAGATGACATCACCGAAGTCGAGGATCGGTAGGATGGTATGTTTGGCAGCATGAGTGAAGGATGCTTTGTTGCGATATAGGAAGCCGATTCTAGATTTAATTTTGGATCGGAGATGCTTAATGTGAGTCTGGAAGGAGAGTTTACAGTCTAACCAGACACCTAGCAGATGCGGGCAGTGATCGGTTGAATAGCATGCATTTAGTATTACTTGCATTTAAGAGCTGTTGGAGACCACGGAAGGAGAGTTGTATGGCATTGAAGCTCGTCTGGAGGTTAGTTAACACAGTATCCAAAGAGGGACCAGAAGTATACAGAATGGTGTCGTCTGCGTAGAGGTGTATCAGAGAATCACCAGCAGCAAGAGCAACATCATTGATCTATACGGAGAAGAGAGTCGGCGGGAGGATGGAACCCTGTGGCACCACCATAGAGACTGACAGGGGTCTGGACAACAGGCCCTCCAATTTGAAACAGTGAACTCTGTCTTAGAAGTAGTTGGTAAACCAGGCGAGGCAATCATTTGAGAAAACAAGGCTGTCGAGTCTGCCAATAAGAATGTGGTGATTGACAGAGTCAAAATCTTTGGCCAGGTCGATGAATACTGCTACACAGTAATGTCTCTTATCGATGGCTCTTATGATGTCGTTTAGAAACTTGAGCGTGGCCGAGGCAGGCAAGCTAGCAGTTAGCAGACCGGGGCTAGCAAGTTAGCCTATGGGGGATGTCGCGATGGGGGTAAGTCTGTTTTTGCCTCTTCGTGCGGTGACGTTGATAGACCAGTCGTGGAATTAGTAGGGTTCTAAGTAGCTCTAGGTAGCTAGCAGGCCTAGCAGGTTAGCAGAATGGGCCTTCAACAGACGTCGCGCCTGAGGGGCCTGTTGGAATCCTGAGGCAGATTATGTCGCTATTCCAGTCATAGAGGATCGGCGGGGTTCCGTGCCCCGTACCGGCAGTAGAAGGGGTCCGGATATTGTAGCCCAGGAGTGAGCCGGGAGATGGGTCTAGCATGGGCTAGCCCCAGGCTAGTTGGTGCTAGCTCCAGGACGGAAACATTAGCCAGGAGTAGTCAACCTGGGTTGCGGTTAGCTAGCTGTGATGATCCAGATGAAAAGGTTCATAGTTTGTGGTAGGAATTTGAGTATATGGAGAGAAAAATAGGTCCGGTATGCTCTGGTTTGAAACGCGTTGTACGAACTGGCGAGAGCTTTCCGAGCTAAAGGTTAGCTGATGACCGCTAGTAGTGGTTAGCTGACTGATAGCTGGTAGCTAGCTAGCTTCAGTTGAGGTATTCCAGTTTGAAGGTAAATAGAAATACTTTAGGGGAAAAAAAGATCCACACCACATTGGGTGAGGTGGGTTGCAGGAGAGTATTTTGAAGTTGATGTTTAGGAAAAATTTTAAAAAGAAGGCTAAGAAAAATATATATACACATGGGACGAAACAAGACAAAGACAAAGATGTCCGACTGCTACGCCATCTTGGATAGGGGTTGCACTTTCAACTGTCTTAACCAGCCCTAACTGTCTCAAAGCATACCTTCAATGGACCATGCCTACTGTAACTTTCTGAAATTAGGCCTATACCTTGAAGGGACCATGATTGCTATGAGACAAAACCTTTTGAGGAGCCATAGTAGATAGATATGCGATACAGTGGCTTTGTGAAGAATCCTGCTTGCAGTGTGCAGGGAGGTACATATAGGGTGGGGAGCTCTGCTTTTGTGCAGACTCATCTGTGTGGGAGAGATATGAGGATGTCCCAATGAGCAGCACCAGTTCAGGGGCACAATGTACTGTACAGTTTGTAGTTTATCCCGTAGTTACAATAATTGCAGTGTTTTTGTCGGTCTGTGTGTGTGTTTGTGTGTGTGTGGTGTTTGGTTGTGTCAGGGACCCAGTGTACTGCACAGCTTGTAGTTTGTTTTCCCCTTCCTAATAACCTGTAGTTCCAGTGTCACGGCCTGGCCATAGAGAGGCTTTTATTCTCTATTTTGGTTAGGCCAGGGTGTGACTAGGGCTGGCATTCTATGTTCTTTTTTCTATGTTTTTGTATTTCTTTGTTTTTGGCCGCTGTCTGTTGTTGTCTCTGATTGAGAACCATACGTAGGTAGCCTTTTCGCACTTGTGTGTTGTGGGTAATTATTTTTCTGTGTGTGTTTGTGTGCACCTCGGTTTCGTCACGTTCTTTGCTGTTTACCTGTTTGTTTTTTGGTTGTTTCGGTTTCACTTTCATTAAAAGATGTGGAACTACATGCACGCTGCGCCTTGGACGATTTATGACAGAGAGTTTGAGGATAGCGAGCGTGACAGAATTACCCACCACAAGAAGACCAAGCAGCGTGCGCCAACCAGGAGGAGTTGGACCGGGGAGGAGAGAATGGTAGAGGACAAGACCCGGTCACTGAAGCCCGAGAGGCAGCCCCCCCAAAAAATTGGAGACCTGAGCCCACTCCCCGTGCTTACTGGGGCGAGCAGGTGACAGGTCAGGCCCCGTGCTATAGGGTGATGCGCACTGTGTCTCGGCCGACTATTCACAGGCCGGTGTGTTCGGTGCCAGCGTCCCGCATTTGCCGGGTGGAAGCTGGCATCCAGCCAGAACGGGGGGGGCAGCTATGCGGTCGAGACCGCCAGTGCACCTCCACGGCCCTGTGTATCCGGTGCCTCGGCCAAGGAAGAGACCACCTGTATGTCTCCCCAGCCTGGTGAGTCCTGTGCCTGCTCCCAGAACCAAGTCTCCCTCCTGTCCGGAGCTGCCAGAGCTGCCATCCTGTCCGGAGCTGCCAGAGCCGCCCTCCTGTCTGGATCTTCCAGAGCCACCCTCCTGTCCGGAGCTGCCAGAGCCGCCCTCCTGTCCGGAGCTGCCAGAGCCGCCCTCCTGTCCGGAGCTGCCAGAGCCGCCCTCCTGTCCGGAGCTGCCAGAGCCGCCCTCCTGTCCGGAGCTGCCAGAGCCGCCCTCCTGTCTGGAGCTGCCAGAGCCGCCCGTCAGTCCGTAGCCGCCAGAGCCGCCCGTCACTCCGTCGCCGCCAGAGCCACCCTTCACTCCGGAGCCGCCAGAGCACAGCTACATCTGGGCCCGTATTCACAGAGTGTCTCAGAGTAGGAATGCTGATATAGGTTCAGTGTTTGCCTTTTAAATCATAATGAATAAAAGGGGTGATCTGGGGCCGTCTATATCAAGCATCTTAGAGAAGGAATGCTGATCTAGGATCATTGTTGCCAAGTAGATCATAATGAGTAACATGGATAGTGAGGACCTGGTCCTAGATCAGCATTCAGACTCATAGACTCTATGAATACAGGCCGTGTTCTGTCAGATCAATATGATACATGTACCTCTGGAGTCTGCATTCCAATCTCCCCATCTCTTTAAAGACCTTAATGACACGTGCAAAGTTGGATCCGTCTGAGTTACTGTACATGTATAGGAGACAAAATTATTATCTGATGCAATGATGTTATAACGCAAGCATCTGTTGTACACATCCATGCCAATATTAACAGTAGGGGATGTTTAATTGTATTTCCACAGGAAGGTTATTTCTCATTGGATGCTGCCAACTGTAAAAACTATATGAAGCACCTCGAATCAATTGCGTTTAATATCTTGCTCATTAGGCATTATGGGAATCATGTGCATGCACGCAGACACGCGCACACACACACGCACACACACACTCACATACACGCACACACACACACCATAAAAGGCCTTTCCACATATTTAGCGTATGCCTGATATCACGACCCTAGTGATAGATGTGATAAAACCCTGGATAATCTCCACCACATTATCTCAGTACATACACATTTATATTATAAAGTTATGAAGTCAATTTTTCCAAGAACCTATCAACGAACCCGCCTCGACACCACATAATGATATATTCCAAAGATTGAATTTTTGCGGAAAATTTATCGGACAATGTACTTTTACGTTTTTTTTGTTGCTATGGTCATCTGTGTAAAGTCAAGTGAGTGTAATTTCCAATATCCTGTGTGTGTGCTTTGGAGAGGTGCAGAGGGCCGCCAGAATCTGTCTGATGCATTCAGGATGTGCCTGTGGATTTATGAGACACTGCAGTTCATCCACACAGGCTGACACACTCCACAAACACACTCAGGCTGACACACACACACACACACACACTCACACACACACACACACACACACTGCTCCAGATCTGTTGCTGTAGCAATCCCTGAGAAACCCACCATGTGCCATTTCTCCACTGAGGGCCCTGCACACACTCACAAAACTGGGCATGCTGTCTTTCCGCTGAGGGTTCTTCACACCACCACACTATGATCACTCTGGATTGTTCTAGAACAATCTTTCCACTTACTGTCCACTTGTTTTCCTATCGTCTTTTAACTGTTTGTCCATTGTCACACTTTGATTTCCCCTTTAGGGAAAATCCGCTCCTTTATGTTTCTATTTGTGGAGCTTCACTCCTTAGAATACTGTAGAACCTTGCTGGTCTATGACCAATTTTGTAACCTCTAATTTTTTTAATTTTAAAATTTTTTTTTAATAAACCTTTTTTTAACTAGGCAAGTCAGTTAAGAACACATTCTGATTTACAATGACGGCCTACCGAGGAACAGTGGGTTAACTTGTTCAGGGGAAGAATGACAGATGTTTACCTTCTCAGCTCGGGGAGTCGATCCAGCAACCTTTCGGTTACTGGCCCAACGCTCTAACCACTAGGCTACCTGCCACCCCTTATGATCTATGATCCTCACCGACAAGCCTCATATAATAAATACTGTCACTCCTAACTTAGAATTTCCTATAAACATTTGTTGCTTATTGTCACAAGGTAAGCTGACTATTCCAAAGGACAAGCGCTAGATCCCTAGATACCCTTTCACCTATGACATCATTCTCTACAACATCCAATGATTCATCTGAGGCCCCATCCCTCATGTTGAAAACAAACCATGGAAAAGTGCTAATAATCCATTGGCTATGCTTATTTCATACACATACCCCTTCAAGTGAATGCCATTATGGTTGATGAGAGATGCATAGCAACGTGTTATTCATTACTTATCATACTTTGCACCGAAACAAAGACGTATGTTTGCAATAAGGCTAATCTGTCTTCATTTGAGTTTGAACTTGTTGAACTCACATTTTCAGAAAGGGATTCGAGCTATTGGCTGGCATCCCAAATGACACCCTATTCCCAACATAGTACACTACTTTTGAAATGCTCTGGTCCAAAGTAGTGCACTTTGTAGGGAATGGGTGCCATTTGGAATGCAACCATACTCTTATTCACACATCATGAGGTCTGGATGGCGCCATTCCTAATTCACTAAATTTTCCATTCCTTCGTGGTCCCTCCATCCCGCACAGGCAAGCAGTGCTGCATTACAAACGTGATCTCAGTTAGATAGAAAAACAATCGCCTGCACGTTCACATCTGATCTCCAATGGAGCTCTTACAACCGGTCAGAGGAGAACAGGATGTGCAGAGTGTATTTTCACTCAGGGATAGAGGGATGGGGGATAGAGGAGTGGAGGGGTGCTCATCTGCTCACGACTGTCTGTTATATACCCATCCAAGCTGGAGAAACACAGCTGACGACTGTGTGTGTGTGCGTAATCTGTGTGTGTGTGCCAACTCGGTGTGTGTGTTCAGCCACTGTGGGTAGTACCTGCTGTGGCTCTATGCGGGTGTCAGTCGCAACTAGCTCTTACAGTCTCACGTCAGAATTAGACATTCTTCAAGGTTTCTCAAACATCAAATTTTGAAAGTTCTTCTAAACCTCAAATTCAAATCAAATCAAATGTTATTGGTCACATACACATGGTTAGCAGATGTTAATGCGAGTGTAGCGAAATGCTTGTGCTTCTAATTTCACAACTACCTAATACACACAAATCTAAAGGGGTGAATGAGAATATGTACATATAAATATATGGATGAGCGATGACCGAGTGGCATAGGCAAGGTGCGATAGATGGTATAAAATACAGTATATACATGTGATATGAGTAATGTAAGATATGTTAACATTATTAAAGTGGCATTGCTTAAAGTGACTAGTGAACCATTTATTAAAGTGGCCAGTGATTGGGTCTCAATGTAGGCAGCAACGTCTCTGAGTTAGTGATTGCTGTTTAGCAGTCTGATGGCCTTGAGACAGAAGTTGTTTGTCAGTCTCTCGGTCCCAGCTTTGATGCACCTGTACTTAACTCACCTTCTGGATGATAACGGGGTGAACAGGCAGTGGCTCGGGTGGTTGTTGTCCTTGATGATCTTTTTGGCCTTCCTGTGACATCGTGTGCTGTAGGTGTCATGGAGGGCAAGTAGTTTGCCCCCGGTGATGCGTTGTGCAGACCCTCTGGAGAGCCTTGCGGTTGAGGGTGGTGCAGTTACCGTACCAGGCGGTGATACAGCCCGACAGGATGCTCTCGATTGTGCATCTGTAAAAGTTTGTCAGGGTTTTGGGTGACAAGCCAAATTTCTTCGGGCTCCTGAGGTTGGAGAGGCGCTGTTGCACCTTCTTCACCACACTGTCTGTGTGGGTGGACCATTTTAGTTTGTCTGTGATATGTATGCCGAGGAACTTAAAACTTTCCACCTTCTCCACTGCTGTCCCTTCGATGTGGATGGGGGGATGCTCCCTCTGCTGTTTCCTGAAGTCCACGATCATCAAATCAAATCAAATGTATTTATATAGCCCTTCTTACATCAGCTGATATCTCAAAGTGCTGTACAGAAACCCAGCCTAAAACCCCAAACAGCAAGCTATGCAGGTGTTGAAGCACATTGGCTAGGAAAAATTCCCTAGAAAGAGAGAGTACTTTGTTTCACACAGGATACCGGATAAGACAGGAGAAATACTCCTGATATAACAGACTGACCCTAGCCCCCTGACACGTAAACTACTGCAGCATAAATACTGGAGGCTGAAACAGGAGGGGTCAGGAGAGACTGTGGCCCCATCTGATGATACCCTTGGACATGGCCAAGGGTATCAAAGCAAATGTCAAAGTAACTAACTTACGAAGTTTACATCTAAATGTTGCATCAAACATATGATTAAATATGAAAATACTTTTGTGAAGATAGCTATGTGATTTTAGCCTTCTAAATTCCCAGTCAGTAACCACGTCCTCTTTTCGCCAGAGTGCTAAAAAGGACTCGTTAACAAACTGTACATTAGATCAGCCAACGTACAGCATGAGCTGAACGTGACAACTGGTTTAAACTCTAGAGACCAAGCAGACAGACAGACCAAAACATGCCAGGTTGCTGCTGACGTGTAAAGTGGTCAGGAGCTGAACCCTGAATAATCAACCATTTATACCAAAAGACGTGGTTAGAAACTCTGAAGCTTTCAACCTCAACACGAGTGAAGAAGATCACGTAGGAGACAACGCATCACTGGGGGCAACCTACCTGCCTTTCAGGACACCTACACCACCCGATGTCACAGGCAGGCCAAAAAGATAATTGAGGACAACGACCATCCGAGCTACTGCCTGTTCACCCCTTTATCATCCAGGACACAAGGTCATTACAGGTGCATCAAAGCTGGGGCCGAGAGACTGAACAAAAGATTATATCTCAAGGCCATCAGACTGTTAAATAGCCATCACTAGCACAGAGAGGCTGCTGCCTATATGCACAGACTTGAAATCATTAGCCACTTTAATAAAATAATGAACATAATAATGTTTACATATCATGCATTACTCATCTCATATGTATATACTGTATTCTAGATTATTCTACTGTATCTTCGTCTATGCCGCTCTGACATTGCTCGTCCATATATTTACATATTCTTAATTCCATCCCTTACTTAGATTTGTGTGTATTGGGTATATGATGTGAAATTGTTAGATATTACATGTTAGATATTGCTGCACTCTCAGAATTAGAAGTGCAAGCATTTCGCTACACCCGCAATAACATCTGCTAAACACGTGTAATGTATGTGACCAATAATTTATTCATTTATTTGATAAATAGGCAGGTTTAATTTTGTCAGGCTTAGCGTTCCAAATAAAGTGAAATATGTTCTGCTCATATGATTTAAGAAACAAGTTGTCTGTAGTAGGCAGAGTCATGAGTAAATAAGTAAACTGTGATTGGACCAAAGAGTTAATCAGTGTGATTTTCCATAAACATACATATTTGCCTTTCCATGATTGCGGAATCTTATCTATTTTTGCTAACTTTCTATTGAAATTGGTTATATCTTTAGATATATGAATACCAAGTATGTCTACTTCAACATCAGCCCATTTAATTGGTAAACTACAAGGTAAACATTGTGTATTTTAACATTCCAATACGTAATATGGTACAAGTGATCTCGATCTTAATGAGACCGTGCAGGGATCCAGATTGCAGACTTAAGAGGAAACTTGAGTCATCGGCATACCTTGTCACTTTTCTAACCCCTTGATGTTCTTGTTGGATCTGATTTTAAATAGCTAGCATTTTGATGGCCATAATAAATGAATATGGAGACAAAGGACAGCCTTGTTTTACTCCTCTTGACAGCCCAATACTTTCTGAGAGGTAACCATTATTTACCATTTTTACCTGGGGTTGCAATACATAACTTTATCCTATTGTATAAGATATTCACCAAAATTAAAATATTCCAGGCATTTATATATCAATTCTTGTCATATTTGATCAAAAGCCTATTCCAAATCTGCTATCAATACCTGGCCTGTTGTCTTTGATGTTCAATCATGTTCTATTCATTCAAATAATTGTTGTATATTATATCCAATATATCATCCATGTAAAAATCCTGTCTGATCAGGATATCTGGCAAAACATTTTTTATTTTATGTGCTTTGCATTTGACCAGGATCTTCACATCATGAAACTGAAGTGTAAGAGGCTTCCAGTTTTTTTAAATGGACTGGATCTTTTTACTTACCACCTGGGTCATGTTTCAGTAATGGTGAAATCTGAACTTCTTGCTCATTACCTGATAGTCTACTATTTTTATAGGAGTAGTTAAAACACGCTAATAATGGATCTTTGAGTACCTAAAAAAAGTCTGATATACCTCTACTGGTATACCATCAAGCCCGGGTGTTTTTCCAGACTGAAAATATTGAATTGCCTCAAGAAGGCTAAGAATGGAGCAGGAGAAGAGGGGGCAGCTCTCTGGACTGTGGTCCCGATTACAGGGAGTGCATGCTGTGTGTTGGAGAGGATGGATGGGAGAAGTGTGTAATGGGCTCTCTTACCCTCTTGGCAGGGCTGGTACAGGGTCCTGATATTGTTGATCATCACTGTGGAGGCTTTGCTTGGCATACAGGCATGGAGGGATTGCCTTGGCAGTTGGCACACCCTCAAGCTTTCTAACTTTATGTCTGTCTCTTTCTCACCATTTCACTCATCAGACAGTCCCTTCCTAAAATTGTAAAGAGTACTTTCCAACTTTACTATCACTCCAGAGTATCTCTGCTCAGTCGTGAGAAAGCGATGACATAATGAAAAGACATTGAAAAGAGTTTCATTGCATCTCTGTGTGCGTGTGTGCGCCCGTGTGTGCATGTGTGTGAGCATATGTGGGTGTTGCCACTTGCTTACATGTGTGTGTGTGCGACTATGTATCTCTGTAACTGTTCTACCGTGACAGTCTTGTTGTCATCTAGTGCCAACCCTCTGATAGGAGTTTCCATGGCACCCCGGGGGGTTTGCATCAGTCAGAGACATTAGCCAGCTGGAAGCATAAAACATGTCAATAACAACAACAATAAGTAATCATTCTCATCACCAAGCCTCCCTGCCTAGGTCACCTCAGTTAGCTCACAGCCTCACACTCACCCCCACAGAAGGCCCAGAAAGAAATAGAAGAGACAGAGATCCCAGAAAAATCAAAACAGCATGACAAGGCCTTTGATATTCCCTCTCTCTCTGCAACCAACATGATTTATTAGGACTATTAGGTTGTTATTGTTGCCCTCGAGATGGATTCCTTTACAACCAGAAGCAGCGCTGAGACAGATGCTTATTTCATCACTGTAACACACACATGCATGGGAGCATGCACACGGACAGATGCACATCCTCACACATACATACATACATACATACATACATACATACATACATACATACATACATACATACATACATACATACATACATACATACATACATACATACATACATACATACATACATACATACATACATACATATACATACATGCAGGTGGTAGCTGCTACTATATTTACCTCTCTGCAGCTGCTCTTCCTCGGGCCTGATTGGCTGATCCTCCCCTTCAATCGTCCCTCCCCCTTCTCTCTACCATTAAAGCCGGGTTTCCCAAACTCGATCCTGGGGCCCCCCCTGGGTGCACGTTTTGGTATTTGCCCTAGCACTAAACAGCTGATTCAAATAATCAAAGCTTGATGATGAGTTGGTTATTTGAATCAGCTGTGTAGTGCTAGGGCAAAAACCAAAACATGCAACCCCTTCTACTCCCCAAAAACAGTCAGGTGTGTATTTCATTCAGCAGGCCTATAAACACAGGTGTTTATCCCGTCTAGACGGTGGGTGGGTGACTGGGGTACTTGGCACAGTCAGACGCAGTAGCTGGGGGCATCCTGAGTCTAAGTGTTAGAGTAGAGTGGTACACCTCTCTCTGGTTAACCACAGATGAGATGAGCACTTGCCATTCCACCACTGTCATTTACAGCCATAAATCAGCCCACGTTCACATAAACAGTCAGGCAAAAAAGCCCTTATCAGAGGCAGTGCGTTGTGAAAGAAAGCCACCCGATGAGTGATCCAACCCTAGACAAGTGTTTCACAGCGTTAGCAACGATGTAAAGGAATTCCTTCCTGGTCTAGGCTAGAGTCTCTTTCTCTGTCTTCATGTTTCTCACTCTCCCACACACACACACACACACATTTCTCAGGGTAATTTGTATGGACAATAAATTGTGGATTATGAGACGAGACACCACAGACGTGGTTCTTGTGTTTTCTCAACTTATTGGCCAGGGTCAAGGTATGGTGAGACTGGCGGGGAGTTGAAGATGTGTTTTCTGCACTGGCCTGCACTGTTTAAAAACTGCACTCTTCAACTCCAAGCAAATACTGCACTAAGCTGTCCAGAGCTAATATTGCACCATGCCACATTGACCTATCTGGGCAAATAAGATTGGTTCTCAGACAGTATGGACAATGTGTTCTTGTTAACTTTGGGTGGTTGACACATACAGAACACACACTCACACATACACACAGAACAAAAACAAAAAAGTTGTAGTACAAACCTGCTGCTCACTCACACACCCTTTACCGTGTACTCGATTGCATACTCAAATGCATCTTAACATCACAATCACACATGCTAAGACAAATGGACTGAGATGCAAAATAGTACATGCAAAGGCATGTAGTTAACAAGGACAGGGAGGGTTTAAACAGTTTGCTTCCCAGCATTCACAGACCTGTTTCAAACCTCAGTTACACATGGTTCATACTGCAGACCAGACTGGAGGTTTGAATGGGCATTTGACCTGACCCTTGCTCAATACTGTTTGTCACTGCAGTGCCTCAGGGTTCAGTACCGGGCCTGATGATCTTTTCAACTTCCAGACTTTCTTATAACCCATTACTTACAAGGTTCTCAATTGTTTCTTGGTCAGGGAAAACTCATGGAACTATTCATAATGATTTCAAAGATCAAAGATGCACCGTGTCATTATTTAAGGGTATTGTATAATAGTTAGAATAATGACATCGACTTACTGAAGGGACAGAAATGCATCTCATTAAGATTGCTGATGACACGACAGTGGTAGGCCTGAAAGCAGGTCAGAGACCGGGCCGTGTGGTGCCAGTATAACAACCTCTCCATCAACGTGATCAAGACAAAGGAGATGATTGTGGACTACAGGAAAAGCAGGACCTTCAAGCAGGACCTTCAAAAGCAGTAGCTTCAAGTTCCTTGGTGTCCACATCACCAACAAACTATCATGGTCCAAACACACCAAGACAGTTGTGAAGAGGGCTCGACAAAGCCTATTCCCCCTCAGAAGACTGAAAAGATTTGGCATGGGTCCTCAAATCCTCAAAAAGTTATACAGCCGCACCATCGAGAGCATCCTGACAGGTTGCATCACTGCCTGGTATAGCAACTGCTTGGCCATTGACCACAAGGCACAACAGAGGGTAGTGCGTACAGCCAAGTACATCACTGGGGCCAAGCTTCCTGCCATTCAGGACCTCTATACCAGGTGGTGTCAGGGGAAGGCCCTAAAAATTGTCAAAGACTCCAGCCACCCTAGTCATTGACTGTTCTCTCTGGTACCGCATGGCAAGCGGTACCGGAGTGCCAAGTCTAGGTCCAAAAGGCTTCTACCCCCAAGCCATAAGACTCCTGAACAGCTAACCAAATGGTTACCCAGACTATTGCCATTGTCCCCCTCCCCCTTTACACTGCTGCTACTCTCTGTTTATTATCAATGCATAGTCACTTTAACTCTACCAACATGTACATATTACCTCAATTACCTTGACTAAGCTGTGCCCCCGCACATTGACTCTGTACTAGTACCCCCTGTATATAGCCTCGCTACTGTTATTTTACATTTTACTGCTGCTCTTTAATTATTTTTTATTTGTATTTTTTACTTCTCTATTTTTTTACTTAACTGCATTGTTGGTTAGGGGCTTGTAAGTAAGCATTTCACTGTAAGGTGAAAACCGGTTGTATTCGGTGGATGTGACAAATAACATTTGATTTGATTTGATGAATGCCCTTTTGACTTTAGCAAAGGCGCTCGTTTGTGCCGAGGTGAACAGGCACTCAACCCTTTGGAACAATGATGGAACACCAAGTCCACACTATTTCAAACAGTAGGAGATATTAATAATAATAAAAACTATTGGAGCTTTCAAAGTAAACTTACAAAAAAGTATTAATGCGTTAGAAGCTGTTATAGTTTGAGACTTTCCCTGCCAATCTGATCTGGACAGATACAGTCTGTCCCATCTAGAATCCCTCTGTAACCACAGCAATATCAGGGGGAGGAAGTGGACGTGTTATTGTTACGAGCTCAAAGACTTTGGGTGGTCGACACATACAGAACACACACTCACACATACACACAGAACCAAACCAAAAAAGTTGTAGTACAAACCTGATGCTCACTCACACACACACACACACACACACCCTTTACAGTGTACTCTATTGCATACTCAAATGCATCTTAACATCACAATCACACATGCTAAGACAAATGGACTGAGTTGCAAAACAGTACATGCAAAGGCATGCAGTTATGCAGTTGCACTGATTGGCCCAAAATCACAAACCATCACATTTACAAAGTCTTACGCACACATGCCTAAACCCAATAACCCTGTCCCCGACACACAATGACAAATGGACTTAAACCCAGATGCACATTAACAAATCTGCTCACAAAAAATAGTTATGTATACACAAACTCACAAACACACACGCTGATGCTCAGCATCTGTAAGCACAGAGCTGAAGTTGCAGCCTGTGCCTTTGGCCCTGGCAACGCTCCACCCTGGGCTCCAGCAGCAGAAGGAGGGAGAGCAGACCTGTCCAAATACAAACGACAGGAATATCCAACCACACCCAAGATAAGCAGGTTTTTGCTAATAGCAATGCACAAAACACAGCCCTGGAAATAGCAAGGGCCAATCATATGCAGAGAAAACACAAAATTAGGTGCTTTGCAGCTTTTTACAGGTCTGGGTTCCGTCTTGGGTCAGCTCTCTCTTTAAGTGCCAGCCATAAAGGCTGGTTATCTTTAACTCAACCCATACTTCCTGGCCCATCAGACAGAGGGCATGGTCATTGTATGTAGTGGTGTTGCAGAGTTTCAGCCATGGGCTCTCTGCCATGTTTTATTTAAGCATTCCCATTACGCCATTTAAACGACTATCCATCACCACTCAGCAGCCTGAAACACTACTGTATCCAGTTACCTGGAGGGAAACATTAGAGCAGCTCCCAGTGCTGGGAACTAGGAAAGATCTGACCCCCAGTAGACGTACACATGCACAGACACTCAGACAGGCACACATACACACATGCACACCAATTCAGCCACAAACACACACAGTATATACATACACACATACTCAGACACACACAGTTACACACAGTCGTACACTTCCTTTCTCTCTCTCTGTCACACACACACATACACAAACACACACACACACACACACAGAGTAGGACGTAAGCCCTCAAACAGGAATCGCTCCCAGCATCACTAATGCACCTCGTAAATCACAGGGTGACTTTGGGTAATGATCCATTGAGGAACAGTGGTGAACCCAACCCAACCCAGACCCATACACACAGTGCCCCCTTTCAAATCCCCAACACCACACCAGAGATGCTGCACCTGCCCCCTAATGGTTCTACCTCCTGTCCAGCACCCCTATCACTAGGGTGACCACATGTCCATGAACGCGTGGGACAGTCCCACATTTTGGCCCTTTGTCCCTCGTCCCGTAACCAAACAATCATGTCCCACATTTTATCCACAAATTCAAAACATCACTAATTTAGAAAAAAAGGTTGTCCCATACTGTATTTCAGTCAGACATTCCAAAATGTCTCTTGCAGTCACGTTGCGCTTATGAAAATATATCAATCATAAGGATGTGGTACTGGTGATGTTAAACACATCTCCAATCATTGCTGAGATTAGCTGAGGAACGCTGAACTCCGTTCTCTTATATCAAAGCGGAATTGAGTTTTGATAACTGGTAGCAGGATGTCCTAGCAACAACACTGAGTCACCATCAGTCGAGTCTTGTAGAAATGTCCATTCTAAAACTGCTTACCTGTACCTACGTATGTTTGTCCTGTACAGTCGTGGCCAAAGGTTTTGAGAAATTTCACAAATCTTAATTTTCACAAAGTTTGCTGCTTCAGTGTCTTTAGATATTATTCTCAGATGTTACTATGGAATACTGAATTATAATTACAAGAATTTCAAAGGCTTTTATTGACAATTACATGAAGTCGATGCAAAGAGTCAATATTTGCAGTGTTGACCCTTCTTTTTCAAGACCTCTGCAATCCGCCCTGGCATGCTGTCAATTAACTTCTGGGCCACATCCTGATTGATGGCAGCTCATTCTTGCATAAAAAATGCTTGGAGTTTGACAGAATTTGTGGGGCTTTGTTTGACCACCCGCCTCTTGAGGATTGACCACAAGTTCTCAATGGGATTAAGGTCTGGGGAGTTTCCTGGCCATGGACCCAAAATATCAATGTTTTGTTTCCCGAGCCACTTAGTTATCACTTTTGCCTTATGGCAAGGTGCTCCATCATGCTGGAAAAGGCATTGTTCATCACCAAACTGTTCCTGATTAGTTGGGAGACGTTGCTCTCGGTGGATGTGTTGGTACCATTCTTTATTCATGGCTGTGTTCTTAGGCAAAATTGTGAGTGAGCCCATTCCCTTGGCTGAGAAGCAACTCCACACATGAATGGTCTCAGGATGCTCACCTTGTCTTCTCCAGACAAGCTTTTTCCAGATGCCCCAAACAATTGAAAAGGATTCTTCAGAGAAAATGACTTAGCCCCAGTCCAATCCCTGTACCTTTTGCAGAATATCAGTCTGTTCCTGATGTTTTTCCTGGAGAGAAGTGGCTTCTTTGCTGCCCTTCTTGACACCAGGCCATCCTCCAAAAGTCTTCGCCTCACTGTGCGTACAGATGCACTCACACCTCCCTGCTGCCATTCCTGAGCAAGCTCTGTATTGGTGGTACCCCGATCCCACAGCTGAATCAACTTTAGGTCCTGGCGCTTGCTGGACTTTCTTGGGCACCCTGAAGCCTTCTTCACAACATTTGAACTGCTCTCCTTGAAGTTCTTGATGATCCAATAAATGGTTGATTTAGGTGCAATCTTACTGGCAGCAATATCCTTGCCTGTGAAGCCCTTTTTGTGCAAAGCAATGATGACGGCACGTGTTTCCTTGCAGGTAACCATGTTTGACAGTGGAAGAACAATGATTCCAAGCACCACCCTACTTTTGAAGCTTCCAGTCTGTTATTCAAACTCAATCAGCATGACAGAGTGATCTCCAGCCTTGTCCTCATCAACACTCACACCTGTGTTAAAGAGAGAATCACTGACATGATATCAGCTGGTCCTTTTGTGGCAGGGCTGAAATGCAGTGGAAATGTGTCTTTGGGATTCAGTTAATTTGCATGGCAAAGATGGACTTTGCAATTAATTGCAATTCATCTGATCACTCTTCATAACATTCTGGAGTATATGCAAATTGCCATCATACAAACTGAGGCAGCAGACTTTGTGAAAATGTATATTTGTGTAATTCTCAACTTTTGGCCACGACTGTACAACTGCATGCCTTCCGCAGGGTGCTGAAATTCATACTTTGAATGAAAACTTTTTTCAAATACAACCAATGGCTTTTTCCTCATTACATGAAGAAAAAGACAGATTTTGTGTTGCTCAAGTCAGCGTGAATGTGTTTGTGCCAATTGAATCTAATTTTACGGAGTACGTATTACGAGCAAGACAATGGTAAGCATTTTCAGAATTACATTTTTTACAAGAGTGTCACAGCTTTCTTCCCTTGAAGGAGAGGAGGACCAAAATGCAGCGTAGTTTGTGTTCAACATGTTTTAATGAAAGACGAAAACGTGAACACTACACAAATACAAAATAACAAACGTGGCAAAACCGAAACAGTCCTATCTGGTGCAGAGAACACAAAGACAGGAAACAATCACCCACTAAGTACCCACAGAATATGGCTGCCTAAATATGGTTCCCAATCAGAGACAACGATGGACAGCTGCCTCTAATTGAGAACCAATCTAGGCAACCATAGACATGCAAAATACCTAGAAAGAAGACAGCCCCATAAACATGCAAAACCCCTAGACAAGACGAAAAACACATACATCACCCATGTCACACCCTGACCTAACCAAAATAACAAGGAAAACAAAGAATATTTTGGTCAGGGTGTGACAAAGAGTCATCTGATGGTGACTCAATGTTGTTGCTCATAAATCCTGCTACCGGTTATCAAAACTTAACCCCACCTCGATATAAGAGAACGGAGTTGAGCATTCCTCAGCTGTGCTGAGATCTGATATTCTGAACAGCGCAAGACGAGATGTAGGCCAATGTCATAGGCCTATCGTCAATCAATCACATTTCTCAAATCCAGCTAAACTTGGAGAGGACAGTTGCCTAACAATTTACAAAAAGCACGCTTCTGGCGAAGAGTTTCAAAATGAAGTAAATAGCCATATTAGACTGAAAGATACAGTATACTATAAGTTAATTTCGTCAAACTTGTGAAGCTCTCTATGCTCATTAGTTACTCGTTGAACATATTTGCTGTTACTTCCCTCAGTTCCGTTTTAGAAGTCTCCATTCCTATCTATTTATATTCACTGGCTGAGGGGAATGTAAAACCAGAAGTGTTTCCTTGACCAAATATTCCCAGATTTTCATAAAACAGTCACATGTGGTCTCTCATTTCTACAACACCAAATTTTGTGTGAGGCAAAAAAGTAGTTTATGTGCGCTTCAATCAGCTTACTTAGTGCAGCAGGAGTAGGGGTGTAGTGCTTCTGGAGCTCACCCAAGCATTGCTCTGCCACTTTTCACAATGGTGCTCGTTAAGTAAAGTTCAAAGCATAATGATCACATAATGATTCATTAGTATTCTAACAGAATCAAATATAATAGCATAGTATAACGTTACTAAGACACAAAAAAACACCACCTTAGTAATTTCTTATGAGATTTTAGGATGGTTAGCTGAATAGGTCAAACATTTTCACATTGGCCAAAACAAGTGCTCTCCACTAGGCTGAATTTGCTTGGATTTAAACAAAATGCAGGAAGTGTCATCAGGAAGTATTCAGAGCACATTTTGTTGTTACAGCCTGAATTCAAAATGGATTACATAGATGTTTACACACAATATCCTGTAATAACAAAGTAAAAACATGTTTTACGAAATGTTGGCAAATTTCTTGAAAATTAAATACAGAAAATTATTTTACATAGTTAATTCACACCCCTGAGTCAATACATCTTAGAATCACCTTTGGCAGCGATTACAGCTGTGAGTCTTTCTGAGAAAGTCTCTAAAAGCTTTGCACACCTGGATTGTACAATATTTTCTCATTATTATTAAAACATTTCTTCAAACTCTGTCAAGTTAGTTGTTGATCATTGCTAGACTGCCATTTCCATGTCTTGCTAAAGATTTTCAAGACGATTTATGTCAAAACTGTAACTAGGCCACACAGGAACATTCAATGTCGCCTTGGTAAGCAACCCCAGTGAATATTTAGCCTGGTGTTTTAGGTTATTGTCCTGCTGAAAGGTGAATGTGTCTCCCAGTGTCTGTTGGAAAGCAGACTCAACCAGGTTTTCCTATAGGATTTAGCCCGTGCTGTTCCGTTTCTTTTGATGCTAAACAAAAGTCCTTAGTCCTTGCCAATGACAAGCATACCCATAACATGATGCAGCCACCACCATACATATGAAGAGTGGTACTCATTGATATGTTGTGTTGGATTTGCCCCAAACATAATGCTTAATTTTTTTGCCACATTTTTTCAGTTTTACTTTAGTGCCTTATTGCAAACATGATGCATGTTTTAGAATATGTTTTATTCTGTACAGGCTTCCTTCTTTTCACTCTGTCATTTAGGTTAGTATTGTGGAGTAACTACAATGTTGTTGATCCATCCTCAGTTTTCTCCTATCACAGACATTAAATTCTGTAACTGTTTTAAAGTCACTATTGGCCTCAAGGTGAAATCCCTGAGCGGCTTGGCCGTGGGAAGATGTTATGGGATAAGGGAGCTGTCAACTTAATTTTTTTTACCCATTTACCAATAGGTGCCCTTCTTTGTGAGTTATTGGAAAACCTCTCTCGTCTTTGTGGTTGAATCTGTGTTTGAAATTCACTGCTCGACTGAGGGACCTTACAGATAATTGTATGTGTGGAGTACAGAGATGATGTCGTCATTCAAAAATGTTGTTTTATTCCCAAATTGATGTAAGCTTGCCATAACAAAGGGGATTGATGTAAGCTTGCCATAACAAAGGGGATTGATGTAAGCTTGCCATAACAAAGGGGATTGATGTAAACTTGCCATAACAAAGGGGATTGATGTAAGCTTGCCATAACAAAGGGGATTGATGTAAGCTTGCCATAACAAAGGGGATTGATGTAAACTTGCCATAACAAAGGGGATTGATGTAAGCTTGCCATAACAAAGGGGATTGATGTAAGCTTGCCATAACAAAGGGGATTGATGTAAGCTTGCCATAACAAAGGGGATTGATGTAAACTTGCCATAACAAAGGGGATTGATGGCCATAACAAAGGGATTGATGTAAACTTGCCATAACAAAGGGGATTGATGTAAACAAAGGGGATTGATGTAAGCTTGCCATAACAAAGGGGATTGATGTAAACTTGCCATAACAAAGGGGATTGATGTAAGCTTGCCATAACAAAGGGGATTGATGTAAACTTGCCATAACAAAGGGGATTGATGTAAGCTTGCCATAACAAAGGGGATTGATGTAAACTTGCCATAACAAAGGGGATTGATGTAAGATAACAAAGGGGATTGATGTAAGCTTGCCATAACAAAGGGGATTGATGTAAGCTTGCCATAACAAAGGGGATTGATGTAAGCTTGCCATAACAAAGGGGATTGATGTTGCCATAACAAAGGGGATTGATGTAAGCTTGCCATAACAAAGGGGATTGATGTAAGCTTGCCATAACAAAGGGGATTGATGTAAACTTGCCATAACAAAGGGGATTGATGTAATAACAAAGGGGATTGATGTAAGCTAACAAAGGGGATTGATGTAAACTTGCCATAACAAAGGGGATTGATGTAAACTTGCCATAACAAAGGGGATTGAATACTTAGAAACACTTTGAAAAACATAATTCCACTCTGACACTTTGACTCCCTCCAGGGCTCATGTAAGATGGCGCCGACAGAGATGGTTGCCTCGCTTCGCGTTCTTAGGGTATTATGGGTAGGCCAGTGACACAAAATCTCAATTTAATCCATTTTAAATTCAGGCTGTAACACAACCAAATGTGGAAAAAGTAAAGGGGTGTAAATACTTTCTGAAGGCCCTGTAGTTTGTTAACACCATCTGCTCTAATTGGCTCAGGAAACAGTCATTCGAGAAAATCTAAATTCATATTCCCATGAACCTGATTGAGTTAAAATGATTGTCATGGAGATGCAGTTTGGAGGTTTCACTGGTAAAACGTGATGAATGCGGCCAACATTTTCTATTCATGGAGGCTAGACTGTCCTGCAAAATCATCCTGTTGTCCTGCATTTGGGTATTTTAAACGTGGAGCTGTGACACACTCAACCCACACTCACTCACCCACTCACACATAGCATTACATTAGCAAAGCGGCAGACATCTGTTTAGAGAAGCCAAGAAGTCAAGTGATTGACAATGCCTACATTGTTTCTGCCATATGTAGTAGTAATCTCACTTACAGCTTAGTGGTGAAGTAGCATTCTTATATAATAAGCTGAGGGCCTGCTGAAGCCTTTATAGATCAGGGTCTGTATTCCTAAAAAAAGTGTCTTAGAGTAGGTGTACTGATATAGGGTCGGTTTTCCCTTTCAGATCATAATGAATGATAATACGGTGCTGAGATGTTTTATGAATATGGGACCAGTGGTTTGTACTGTAACCAGACCTGTTAGTAGCTTAGAGAAAGAGTGATCCTGATCCTCAAGCCCAAGGGGGAACTCTGTTCCTGCAGGGCCAATCTGTAGCCTGGTTTTCATTTTCATCCCATTTCCTCCATGTTAATGTCTTCAATTATATATTTACCTGCCTTACATCCAGTCCTGTGTGCCTATTGTTTACAAGCTAAAGTATGGGCCACAGAGGATATCATATCTGGTAACAATTTTGAGCCTCAGACAAACTGGAGCATGAGCGTATAAACAGTCCTGTGGAGTTTGAGTTTAAGGATGGAGCCCCTGTCCCTCCTTTTTCAAAGACCTTCAATTCCCTTAGACAAGTTTGTGTTTGTGTTTCAACATACTGCCATGTCAGCTGCTGGTAAAATAGATACAGGCTATATAGAGATATAGGCCATATAGTGTTGTGTGTCTGTAGGTCTGTACCATCCCTTTGTTACCTCTCATCCCCTGCAACATGGTGAGAGGGACAGGGCTGGTTTGGATCAATTCCTCCTCAATTTAGTACATTTGGGAATTGAACTGACCTTCAATTCATGAATTCATGATAGATCCTCATAGAAAATTACAGGTACTTTTCAATTAAATTCTTATTCATTCATCACTTCCTAAACTGATTGAATTAAAATGTAATTGTAATGTAAATGCAATCACTGTCTCATTGCCTGCATCCGCTATGGGTCCACGGTCAAATGACCACCCCTCATCATTGTCAAACGCTCCCTAAAACACTTCTGCGAGCAGGCCTTTCTAATCGACCGGGTATCCTGGAAGAATATTGACCTCACCCCGTCAGTCGAGGATGCCTGGTCGTTATTTAAAAGTAATTTTCTCACCATCATAAATAAGCATGCCCCTTTCAAAAAATGTAGAACTAGGAACAGATATAGCCCTTGGTTCACTCCAGACCTGACTGCCCTTGACCAGCACAAAAACATCCTGTGGCGGACTGCAATAGCATCAAATAGTCCCCGCGATATGCAACTGTTCAGGGAAGTCAGGAACCAATACACGCAGTCAGTCAGGAAAGCAAAGGATAGCTTTTTCAAACAGAAATTTGCATCCTGTAGCTCTAACTCCAAAACGTTTTGGGACACTGTAAAGTCCATGGAGAACAAGAGCACCTCCTCCCAGCTGCCCACTGCTCTGAGACTAGGTAACACGGTCACCACCGATAAATCCATGATAATCGAACATTTCAATAAGCATTTCTCTATGGCTGGCCATGCTTTCCTCCTGGCTACCCCGACTCCGGCCAACGGCTCCGCCCCCCCTGCAGCTACTTGCCCGAACCTCCCCAGGTTCTTCTTCACCCAAATCCAGATTGCAGATGTTCTGAAAGAGCTGCAAAACCTGGACACATACAAATCAGCTGGGCTAGACAATCTGGACCCTCTATTTCTAAAACTATCCGCCTTCATTGTTGCAACCCCTATCACCAGTCCGTTCAACCTCTCCTTTGTATCGTCCAAGATCCCTAAAGATTGGAAAACTGCCAAGGTCATCCCCCTCTTCAAAGGTGGTAACACTCTAGACCAAAACTATTATAGACCTATATCTATCCTGCCCTGCCTCTCTAAAGTCTCGAAAGCCAAGTTAATAAACAGATCACTGATCATTTCGAATCCCACCGTACCTTCTCCGGTGTGTAATCCGGTTTCCGAGCTGTTCACGGATGCAACTCAGCCATGCCCAAGGTACTAAACAATATCATAACCGCCATCGATAAAAGACAGTACTGTGCAACCGTCTTCATCAACCTGGCCAAGGCATTCAACTCTGTCAATCACCTCATTCTTATCGGCAGACTCAACAGGCTTGGTTTCGCAAATGGCTGCCTCGCCTGGTTCACCAACTACTTCGCAGACAGATTTCAGTGTGTCAAATCGGAGGGCCTGCTTTCCGGACCTCTGGCAGTCTCTATGGGGTTGCCACAGGGTTAAATTCTCAGGCCGACTCTTTTCTCTGTATAAATCAATGATGTCGCTCTTGCTGCGGGTGATTCCCTCATCCACCTCTACGCAGATGACACCATTCTGTATACATCTGGCCCATCTTTGGACACAGTGTTAACTAACCTCCAAATGAGCTTCAATGCCATACAACACTAATTCCGTGGCCTCCAACTGCTCTTAAACGCTAGTAAAACCAAATGCATGCTTTTCAAGCGTTCGCTGCCCGCACCTGCCCACCCGACTAGCATCACTACCCTGGACGGTTCTGACCTAGAATATGTGGACAACTACAAAACCTAGTGTCTGGCTAGACTGTAAACTCTCCTTCCAGACTCATATTAAACATCTCCAATCCAAAATCAAATCTAGAATCGGCTTTCTATTTCTCAACAAAGCCTCCTACACTCACGCCGCCAAACTTACCCTAGTAAAACTGATTATCCTACCGATCCTCGACTTCGGTGATGTCATCTACAATATAGCTTCCATTACTCTACTCAGCAAACTGGATGCAGTCTATCACAGTGCCATTAGTTTTGTTACCAAAGCCCCTTATACCACCCACCACTGCGACCTGTATGCTCTAGTCGGCTGGCCCTCGCTACATATTAGTCGCCAGACCCACTGGCTCCAGGTCATCTATAAGTCTATGCTAGTTAAAGCTCTGCCTTATCTCAGCTCACTGGTCACGATAACAACACCCACCCGTAGCACGCGCTCCAGCAGGTATATCTCACTAGTCATCCCCAAAGCCAAAACCTCCTTTGTGTCACGTTCTGACCTTTATTTCCTTTGTTTTGTATTTAGTTAGTATGGTCAGGGCGTGAGTTGGGTGGCAGTCTATGTTTGATTTTCTATGATTTGGGGATTTCTATGTTTCGGCCTAGTATGGTTCTCAATCAGTGGCAGGTGTCATTAGTTGTCTCTGATTGAGAATCATACTTAGGTAGCCTGGGTTGCACTGTTTGTTTGTGGGTGATTGTCTATGTTAGTGGCTTGTGTCAGCACAGGTGTCATTTGTAGCTTCACGGTCGTATTTGGTTTATTGTTTTTTTGTTACTCTTTTGTATAGTGTTCAGTGTTCTCTTTATTAAAATTCACTATGAACACATACCACGCCGCATATTGGTCCTCTGATCCTTCTCGCCTCTCCTCTTCAGATGAAGAAGAGGAAGACCGTGACACTTTGGCCACCTTTCCTTCCAGTTCTCTGCTGCCAGTGACTGGAACGAATTGCAAAAATCGCTAAAGCTGGAGACTTATATTTCCCTCACCAACTTTAAACATCAGCTATCTGAGCAGCTAACCGATCGCTGCGGCTGTACATAGTCCATCTGTAAATAGCCCACCCAATCTACCTACCTCATCCCCATACTGTTTTAATGTACTTTTCTGCTCTTTTGCACTCCAGTATCTCTACTTGCACATAATCATCTGCTCATTTATCACTCCAGTGTTAATCTGCTAAATTCTAATTACTTCGCTACTATGGACTATTTATTTCCTACCTCCTCACGCCATTTGCACACACTGTATATAGACTTTCATTTTTTCTATTGTGTTATTGACTGTACGCTTGTTTATTCCATGTGTAACTCTGTGTTGTTGTTTGTGTTGCACTGCTTTGCTTTATCTTGGCCAGGTCGCAGTTGTAAATGAGAACTTGATCTCAACTAGCTTACCTGGTTAAATAAAGGTGAAATTAAAATTGCCTACAGAAATCAATGACATAAATGGTATTGTCATATGTACAGGTAGGCTTCACAGTTCATTGAAATGCTTACTGGTGGCAATCTTATTCACTCATCATGGGGCTATGTCTTTTGTATTATGTCATGTGATCTAGCACAGACCTAGGACATGTTTGCAGTCTTTGTTTGGTTTTAGGTGTGTAGCCCATGGGTTGTGCTGTTTCCTCTCCCCTTGCTATTGCTCTCTCCTCCCTATTTATGTATTTGAATGTATTGGACACCGTAAAACACCAGCGTGGTCGTGCCCTGCCTGGCCGTGAAAACTCCCGTCCACTGGTCTACACAGGCCGATTGCTGCTGTGCTGCTCACAACTATGGTTGCGTAAGAGTGGAAGCGAACTACAGGGAACCCAAGAGCAGCTTGTCGAACAACCTCGCCGACACTCCATCGCTAGCAATCATGGTTTGGTATCGTATAATAATCAGAGACTACATGTTTCCTTAAGTCTGTAAGCATAGTCATTCATATTTGACATTATAAAGTTGCCTTACATGCATAATCGTAGCCTATTTCCACAAGTGGTGCTTTGCAATATCAAGGTCATTTTATCAATTGAGTTTTCAGTGATTAATATTCATCCATGCTTTATGAGCTCAGTCCTGACATTAACTCTCATCACTCTAGGGATTATCATTTCATTTGTATTTCGTTTTGTCATTAAATGTCTTCTGCAACCACTTGAAAATCTGTTCCATCTTGAATAATTCTGCATTCTCCAGTCTCCTAGCACAAACCAAATGGCAGGGTGGGGATTGACAGTTATATATCAATTAAGAACTGTGGCTTTCAGCTCCAGTTACGTTGCCTGTAGACTATTAATGCAAATTGCATTAATGTTGCAAGTGGAGCTTCAGTTTCTAAGAACCGGGTTAGATCTTGCCTGAACTGACTCAGATTTTTTTTTCTCTATGCAAGCTTCAAAACATCCAACCCAACTGACAAAGATTGGTTTCAGTCACCAACTTCTGTTTGCAAATTAAGGCTACCCAGTAATGGGTTCCACCAAGTTGGTTTTCTTTACTGCTAGCGTGCACCTGCACATTCTTGCTTAGCACTCGCAACACTTTTATCAAGGTGCCTTTCATGGTTGGTCCTACAGTTTCTATGGTCATGTTGCAACAGTGCCTTGACGATCTCAACATCTCATTATCTGTTAGACATCTGTCCCACTGAGACGTGTTTTACTACGGATGCTTCCCCTCCGTGTCCTTTTGGGGATTTTCAGGATCAGCCGTCTGCAGTGCATTGCCCTTAACCTAGCGGATAGGAGTGATGACTTGGTAACCAAAAGGTTGCTGGTTCGATCCCGAGCCGACTAGCGTACAAATCTGCCAGTGTGCCATTGAGCAAGGCACTTAACCCTAATTGCGCCTGTAAATTGCTCTGGATAAGAGTGTCTAGTAAAATGTGAAGAAAAAAATATGTCAATGTAAAGACAGAGGGCCTTAAGTCATAGGCCTAGTGACAGGAAATCACTATAGCCTCACTCTTAAGCATTACAAATTGGGTTCCTGTGGTACTATCATAATAGTTACACTCAATCCTCTCTTATGCTAATATATATTCACGCTCGACCCGGCTCTGCTCCTCATTACAACCCTCATCCAAATTCTGTTTCTCTTCTTCTTTTCTCAAGTGATATAAAAGGTGTTATCTTTCACCTCAACACTACACTGGTCACTTGTTCAGAACTGGAGCTGCAATCACAGCAGCCACACTAGGTATAATTCCACCCTCACTCTCCAGCAGCTAAATCTAGGTGGCTGGTCATGCTCTGCCTACACCTCATATCTTAGGCCCAATCTATTGGTCATCCTCCGTGCACATTGGTCCTTTTACCATAACTATCAATAGCTACGTTAGTTGGCGAGTATCCAATTACACTCATGTATATAGCAGTGGCGGTCATTCATTATTCCACCATATGTAACAATGTGAGACACTCAGCAGGCCGGCATTGGGTCAGACGCACTTTGGCACGTGTCCCTATCGCTTCGTATTACCGCATACATGACTGGGTTTGAAGCAAAGCAGGTGACTCATTTTATCATAGAAATCGTATTACAGCATGTGTGGTTGAGTTCTACGTACAAGCATATGTAGCATTTCATCTAAACACATCAGAAAATGTTTGATTCCGGCGCTTAGCGCCATGCTTTATTAACAATTTGAATATCATTTCCATTACAGCATAATCTCGCTCATGTTCTGTTTCTCGCATGCATCTCGTTTACATGTAATGAATGATTTCCATTGTTTTCAATCTTTAGATCCAATTGTTGCTTCATTGCGTCCCTTCTCCCTGGTAATTAACTTATATTCTCTTTGGGGGGGTTTCGATGCCAGCCCCGCATAAGGCTACCTGCCATCACACCATCTGGCTCCGAGGATCTTCCCTCTGAGACTAGGCCATTCCCAAACTATTTAATAAAATGTCATATTGCATTCCGTCTTTGCTGTTCATTCAGTTAAGCCTGTACTTGATTGGAATGTAGTTTACAATCAGAAAGGCTGGTCGGAATGGTTGTTTAACTTCATAACAGTAAGCAGGACATAATTAACTTTGTTTCCCATTCTGCGGGCATAGTGGGAATTAAGTCCAACCGTATCATCAGCATAGTGCCTTGTTTCTTCTTTTCTTCCCTATTAGCCATGTGCGGAATGTAATTCATCTAGTTACCTGTAGCCTATAAGCCCGGCACAATAATGCATATTCCTCACTTGCTGTTTAACCTATGGGATCACTCTTCCAATTATCACCTCCCTGGTGTAAATCTTGGGATCTATTTATATGGGATCTTACCCTCGTTCTCTCACCATTTGATAACCATCCATCTCCACACCACCTCCACCAGCTATAATAACCTTAATTGGAACTCCTTTCCCCCAGCGGGGGGGCTACCTGCCATCACATCATCTGGCTCTTTCAATCTTCCTTCGGGGACACGGTAATTCCGAAAAATCATTTAAGAAAATGTCATATTGCATTCCATCTTTGTTGTCCTATTTTTAGCCTGTCACTATACTCTATGTAGGAAATGAGAGAGTGATAGCAGTTTTCATTGGCATGGCTCAAACACAGAACCTTGCCTTTGCGTTGTTGTTAGACACCTGCAGAGTGGCCCTAAAACACTGTCTAGAAGAGGGGTCTCCAGCTATTTCTCACATGCAGCTGTAGTCACACCAGCTATACCACCATCACACTGCCCACCGGTAGTGTTCGGAGCACTCTCAGGTTCCATCTCATTGACTCCTTAAATGACCACCTGGAGCAGAGCTGAGAAGCCCTCAGGAGAGCTCAGTGTGGGGGTTTGTTGACAGTGTGTAAAGGTACCCAGACTACCCACCCACCCAGTGGTCCAGGCCAACAAAACAGTGCTTCATGAAAATCCCTCTGTGAGTGATTCAACCTGCCATTGATTTCAGAGGCATTGGGTAAACACAATAGTTGTATCAACTCTGATGGCACTGCCAAACAGAGGAGACAGGAGGACAAAGGGATATGCTAGGATAACTAGCACAGCACTGTTGATGTTCCTGGAGCTTTCAGCCCACACATTAACTGACTGGAGGGAGACTGGCAAGGTAAACACAAAGACGTCAGTCCGTCCATTTAAACAAGCAGACATAAATTTAGGGAGGTGTGTGCGTGTCAAATCAAATCAAATCAAATTTTATTTGTCACATACACATGGTTAGCAGATGTTAATGTGAGTGTAGCGAAATGCTTGTGCTTCTAGTTCCGACAATGCAGTAATAACCAACAAGTAATCTAGCTAACAATTCCAAAACTACTACCTTATAGACACAAGTGTAAGGGGATAAAGAATATGTACATAAAGATATATGAGTGAGTGATGGTACAGAGCGGCATAGGCAAGATACAGTAGATGGTATTGAGTGCAGTATATACATATGAGATGAGTATGTAAACAAAGTGGCATAGTTAAAGTGGCTAGTGATACTTGTATTACATAAAGATGCAGTTGATGATATAGAGTACAGTATATACATATACATATGAGATGAATAATGTAGGGTATGTAAACATTATATTAGGTAGCATTGTTTAAAGTGGCTAGTGATATATTTTACATCATTTCACATCAATTCCCATTGTTAAAGTGGCTGGAGTTGAGTCAGTGTGTTGGCAGCAGCCACTCAATGTTAGTGGTGGCTGTTTAACAGTCTGATGGCCTTGAGATAGAAGCTGTTTTTCAGTCTCTCGGTCCCAGCTTTGATGCACCTGTACTGACCTCGCCTTCTGGATGATAGCGGGGTGAACAGGCAGTGGCTCGGGTGGTTGTTGTCCTTGATGATCTTTATGGCCTTCCTGTGACATCGGGTGGTGTAGGTGTCCTGGAGGGCAGGTAGTTTGCCCCCGGTGATGCGTTGTGCAGACCTCACTACCCTCTGGAGAGCCTTACGGTTGTGGGCGGAGCAGTTGCCGTACCAGGCGGTGATACAGCCCGACAGGATGCTCTCGATTGTGCATCTGTAGAAGTTTGTGAGTGCTTTTGGTGACAAGCCGAATTTCTTCAGCCTCCTGAGGTTGAAGAGGCGCTGCTGCACCTTCTTCACGATGCTGTCTGTGTGGGTGGACCAATTCAGTTTGTCTGTGATGTGTACGCCGAGGAACTTAAAACTTACTACCCTCTCCACTACTGTTCCATCAATGTGGATAGGGGGGTGTTCCCTCTGCTGTTTCCTGAAGTCCACAATCATCTCCTTAGTTTTGTTGACGTTGAGTGTGAGGTTATTTTCCTGACACCACACTCCGAGGGCCCTCACCTCCTCCCTGTAGGCGAGGGCCCTCGTCGTTGTTGGTAATCAAGCTTACCACTGTTGTGTCGTCCGCAAACTTGATGATTGAGTTGGAGGCGTGCGTGGCCACGCAGTCGTGGGTGAACAGGGAGTACAGGAGAGGGCTCAGAACGCACCCTTGTGGGGCCCCAGTGTTGAGGATCAGCGGGGTGGAAATGTTGTTGCCTACCCTCACCACCTGGGGGCGGCCCGTCAGGAAGTCCAGTACCCAGTTGCACAGGGCGGGGTCGAGACCCAGGGACTCGAGCTTGATGACGAGCTTGGAGGGCACTATGGTGTTAAATGCCGAGCTGTAGTCGATGAACAGCATTCTCACATAGGTATTCCTCTTGTCCAGATGGGTTAGGGCAGTGTGCAGTGTGGTTGAGATTGCATCGTCTGTGGACCTATTTGGGCGGTAAGCAAATTGGAGTGGGTCTAGGGTGTCAGGTAGGGTGGAGGTGATATGGTCTCTCAAAGCACTTCATGATGACGGAAGTGAGTGCTACGGGGCGGTAGTCGTTTAGCTCAGTTACCTTAGCTTTCTTGGGAACAGGAACAATGGTGGCCCTCTTGAAGCATGTGGGAACAACAGACTGGGATAGGGATTGATTGAATATGTCCGTAAACACACCAGCCAGCTGGTCTGCGCATGCTCTGAGGGCGCGGCTGGGGATGCCGTCTGGGCCTGCAGCCTTGCGAGGGTTGACACGTTTAAATGTTTTCCTCACGTTGGCTGCAGTGAAGGAGAGTCCGCATGTTTTAGTTGTGGGCCGTGTCAGTGGCACTGTATTGTCCTCAAAGCGGGCAAAATGTTATTTAGTCTGCCTGGGAGCAAGACATCCTGGTCCGTGACTGGGCTAGTTTTCTTTTTGTAATCCGTGATTGACTGTAGACTCTGCCACATACCTCTTGTGTCTGAGCCGTTGAATTGAGATTCTACTTTGTCTCTATACTGACGCTTAGCTTGTTTGATTGCCTTGCGGAGGGAATAGTTACACTGTTTGTATTCGGTCATGTTTCCGGTCACCTTGCCCTGATTAAAAGCAGTGGTTCGGGCTTTCAGTTTCACGTGAATGCTGCCATCAATCCACGGTTTCTGGTTTGGGAATGTTTTAATCGTTGCTATGGGAACGACATCTTCAACGCACGTTCTAATGAACTCGCTCACCGAATCAGCGTATTCGTCAATGTTGTTGTCTGACGCAATACGAAACATATCCCAGTCCACGTGATGGAAGCAGTCTTGGAGTGTGGAATCAGATTGGTCGGACCAGCGTTGAACAGACCTCAGCGCGGGAGCTTCTTGTTTTAGTTTCTGTCTGTAGGCAGGGATCAACAAAATGGAGTCGTGGTCAGCTTTTCCGAAAGGAGGGCGGGGCAGGGCCTTATATGCGTCGCGGAAGTTAGAATAGCAGTGATCCAAGGTTTTTCCACCCCTGGTTGCACAATCGATATGCTGATAAAATTTAGGGAGTCTTGTTTTCAGATTATCCTTGTTAAAATCCCCAGCTACAATGAATGCAGCCTCCGGATAAATGGATTCCAGTTTGCAAAGAGTCAAATAAAGTTTGTTCAGAGCCATCGATGTGTCTGCTTGGGGGGGAATATATACGGCTGTGATTATAATCGAAGAGAATTCCCTTGGTAGATAGTGAGGTCGACATTTGATTGTGAGGAATTCTAAATCAGGTGAACAGAAGGACTTGAGTACCTGTATGTTGTTATCATCACACCACGTCACGTTAACCATGAAGCATATGCCCCCGCCCCTCTTCTTACCAGAAAGATGTTTGTTTCTGTCTGCGCGATGCGTGGAGAAACCAGCTGGCTGCACCGATTCCGATAGCGTCTCTCCAGTGATCCATGTTTCCGTGAAGCAAAGAACGTTACAGTCTCTGATGTCCCTCTGGAATGCTACCCTTGCTCGGATTTCATCAACCTTGTTGTCAAGAGACTGGACATTGGTGAGAAGAATGCTAGGGAGTGGTGCACGATGTGCCCGTCTCCGGAGTCTGACCAGAAGACCGCTCCGTTTCCCCCTTTTACGAAGTCGGTTTTTTTGGGTCGCCGGCTGGGATCCATTCCGTTGTCCTGGGTGAAAGGCAGAACACAGGATCCGCTTCGTGAAAGTCATATTCTTGGTCGTACTGATGGTGAGATGACGCTGCTCTTATGTTCAGTAGTTCTTCTCGACTGTATGTAATGAAACCTAAGATGACCTGGGGTACTAATGTAAGAAATAACACGTAAAAAAACAAAAAACTTCATAGTGTGGGGGGGAGGGGATCGGGAGGGAGAGAGAAATGCATGTGGGGGGTGATTGGTGGGTGTTCCTGGCATCCATGAGATGTTCTTTTGATGTACGACACACATAATTAAGTACAGTACACATTTGCACATAAACACACGCCTACCTGTCTCAGGTAGTCCTGCTCCACGCCTACTCCACTCCACAAGACCAGAAATATACACACATCAGTCAGTCATCAGTCACTCACATTAAAAACACATCACTCCGTGTGTACCGAGTGTGTTTTGCATCGTTGGCTCACTGTAGACAACTGAGAGTTCCCTTTGAGAAAGAGAGAGCGAGAGAGAGAGAGAGAGAGAGAGAAAAGCAAAGCAGCTGGGGGCCCCACTGGTCCCAAACACACGCATCTGGAGGATGCCCAGGAAATGCTCAGTAAATACTTAGAAAGCTCCCATAAAGCATTTCTCTCTCCCTCCCTATCCCCTGCCCCCCTCTTCTCCTCCATGAAAATTCTGGCAATCAGGAGAGGGACTGAAGATGAGTTCATTGATCAGTGTAGCAGATTTTTTTTTTTAAACCTTTATTTATCTAGGCAAGTCAGTTAAGAACAAATTCTTATTTATAATGACAGCCTACCAGGGAACAGTGGGTTAACTGCCTTGTCCTGGGCAGAACAGCATATTTGTACCTTCTCAGCGCAGGAATTTGAACCAGCAACCTTTCAGTTACTGGCCCAACGCTCTAACGGCTAGGCTACCTGCCGGCCCTTAGACTTAGTTCTGGAAGACACCCAAAGCCCCACAGATCTGTGGACACTGGATATGCATTGCAGAGAGAAAACAAAGCACAATACTAAGCCAGTCATTATGAGGTGCCACAGTAGCTCACGGGTCTGAGTACCCACATCCATACCACCACTTTCCAAACAAAACATTTTAGATAGCTAGACTAATTTACCAATCCAACATTTTTTTGCTGACATGGGATAATTGAGTAAATGTCAATGACTGACATAACAAACAAAAAAACTGCTGATGCACAATCAAATTTCGAAATTGGACCTTGTGTATTCTATTATTCTAACTCTCAACAGTAAAACGAGATTCCGGCTGAGCTCCCCAAAAATATATTATTTGGAAAATTGAGGGGACCGCCAGTATCCCATCCCTGCTCTCGGATTTGGTGATGTTTTTGTCTAATACTTGCTGCAGAAAATGCTTAATTAAGCAATCAATAAAATGGTTGGAGAAGAGTCAGATAGGCTGATCCTATCACGACTCAGGATATGACCCAGATGCAGTCACAGGAGGCAGATATTACAGTACTCAGATGATTTATTGTAAACACGGGCAGGCAAAGGGCAGGTCGAGGACAGGCAGGGGTTCGTGATCAGGTCTGAGTCAGGCAGGTACAGGACGGCAGGCAGGCTTGGGGTCAGGGGAGGCAGAATAGTCAGAACTGGGAAAACTAGGAAACAGAACTTGAGAAAAAGAAAGATGGGAAAGCACGCTGGTAAGACCTGACAAGACAAACTGGCAACAGACAAACAGAGAACTCAGGTATAAATACAGAGGGGATAATGGGAAGATGGGTGACACCTGGAGGGGGGTGGAGATAAGCACAAAGACAGGTGAAACAGATCAGGGTGTGACAGATCCAAGCTCAGTGCAGCAGGATTTTTAGACCGGTTTTCCCTCTAGAATCAAGAGGACATATCCCAGGACATTGAATATCTCACCAAGAGGGTGCAAGACAGCGCCGAGTCCTAAATGAACAAAACAGCCCAAGTGCCAAACAATAGTAACCCCCAGCCTCGGACTGAGTTCGAGCGTTTTATTTTAACAAGCTCAAAAGGAAAAACAACAGGACAACAGAAAAATCCCCACTCAGACACAGTCCAGGGAGAACTCCCCGTAGAACAAAAGCGAAATAAAACGCACCCCAACCTCACTGACAGTTCAACGAAAATAATCCCGCACAAAACCCCAATGGAAATGTCTAATTAAATACCCCCCTAATTAACCAAAGTGAAACCAGGTGAACACAAAAAAGACAACCAAAAGAAAAGGAAAAGTGGCAGCTAGATGGCCGGCGACGACGACCGCCGAGCACCGCCCGAACAGGGAGAGGAGAAGTCGTGACACCTGGGTTCAAATACTATGTCAGGTATTTTAATTACTTTTCAATACATTTCAAAACAAGTATTTAGATAACCTTTATTATTTTTAAAAGTTGTTTTATATTGGAATGTATTTCAAATCCAATTTAATTTGTCACATGCGCAGATAACAACAGGTGTAGACCTTACCGTGAAAAGCTTACTGAAACAAGCCCTTAACCAACAATGTAGCTCAAGAAATATAAATATTTACTAAAGAAACAAGTAAGAAAAAAACAAGTATAAAAAAATAAGTAACACGAAAAATGACATAACAATAACGAGGCTATATACAGGGAGTACCGGTACCGAGTCAATGTGTGGGGGTACAGGTTAGTCGAGGTCATTTGTAAAGTGAACATTCCCAAGACGTAGTTTGTCTTATTGTTCCCCCCTTCCGAAAGGTACGTCCTCTCCTTTTGTAGAAGCAAACACTCTTTTCTTCCTCCAGACTCCTCTACTGCCGGTTCCCTCCTCTTTCTTGTAGGGGAAAGAGAAAAGGTTATTAGTACTGCCAGCAGTGCTTAATTGCCTCTGATCACCTGATCACATGCCCGGCCGGGCTACTATCCGTGGGACCAGCCTGCCCTCTGGTGGTTCTTCCACATAACATTGAAGGGGAGGTTGTTGTCCTGGCACCACACTGCCAGGTCTCTGACCTCCTCCTTATAGGCTGTCTCATTATTGTCGGGGATCAGGCCTCCCACTGTTGTATCATCAGCAAACTTAATGATGGTGGTGGAGTTGTGCTTAGCAGTTGTGGGTGAACAGGGAGTACAGGAGGGGACCACGCACGCACCCCTGAGGGGCCCCCAGTGTTGTGGATCAGTGTTGCAGATGTGTTGTTCCCTACCCTTACCACCTGGGGGCGGCCTGTCAGGAAGTCCAGGATCCAGTTGCAGAGTGAGGTGTTTAGACCCAGGGTCCTTAGCTTAGTGATGAATTTTGAAGGTACTATGGTGTTGAACGCTGAGCTGTAGACATTGAACTGCATTCTCAAATAGGTGTTCCTTTTGTCCAGGTGGGAAAGGGCAGTGTGGAATCAAATCAAATTTTATTGGTCACATACTGGAGTGTGAATGAGATTGCGTAATCTGTTGGGGCGGTATGCGAATTCGAGTGGGTCAAGGGTTTCTGGTATGATGGTGTTGATGTGAGCCATGAGCAGTCTTTTAAAGCACATCATGGCTACTGACATGAGTCCTACTATCAAAAACAATTTGGTTAAGTATTTGTTTTTTTTTACAAATAACCATTCAAATACTCAAATAAAAGTACTAGCTTTGGGCTGAGAACTTGAGGCACCTGTTTGAACTTGTTATCAGTATAAAAGACACCTGTCCACAACATCAAACAGTCACACTCCAAACTCCACTATGGCCAAGAACAAAGAGCTGTCAAAGGACACCAGAAACAAAATTGTAGACCTGCACCAGGCTGGGAAGACTGAATCTGCAATAGGTAAGCAGCTTGGTTTGAAGAAATCAACTGTGGGAGCAATTATTAGGAAATGGAAGACATACAAGACCACTGATATTCTCCCTCGATCTGGGGCTCCACGCTAGATCTCACCCCGTGGGGTCAAAATGATCACAAGAACGATGAGCAAAAATCCCAGAACCACATGGGGGGACCTAATGAGTGACCTGCAGAGAGCTGGGACCAAAGTAACAAATCCTACCATCAGTAACACACTATGCCGCCAGGGACTCAAATCTTGCAGTGCCAGACGTGTCCCCCTGCTTAAGCAAGTACATGTCCAGGCCCGTCTGAAGTTTGCTAGAGAGCATTTGGATGATCCAGAAGAAGATTGGGAGAATGTCATATGGTCAGATGAAACCAACTTTTTGGTAAAACCTCAACTCGTCGTGTTTGGAGGACAAAGAATGCTGAGTTGCATCCAAAGAACACCATACCTACTGTGAAGCATGGGGGTGGAAACATCATGCTTTGGTGCTGTTTTTCTGCAAAGGGACCAGGACGACTGATCCGTGTAAAGGAAAGAATGAATGGGGCCAAGTATCGTGAGATTTTGAGTGAAAACCTCTTTCCATCAGCAAGGGCATTGAAGATGAAACGTGGCTGGGTCTTTCAGCATGACAATGATCCAAACACACCGCCCGGGCAACGAAGGAGTGGCTTCGTAAGAAGCATTTCAAGGTCCTGGAGTGGTCTAGCCAGTCTCCAGATCTCAACCCCATAGAAAATCTTTGGAGGGAGTTGAAAGTCTGTGTTGCCCAGCAACAGCCCCAAAACATCACTGCTCTAGAGGAGATCTGCATGGAGGAATGGGCGAAAATACCAGCAACAGTGTGTGAAAACCTTGTGAAGACTTACAGAAAGCGTTTGACCTCTGTCATTGCCAACAAAGGGTATATAACAAAGTATTGAGATAAACTTTTGTTATTGACCAAATACTGATTTTCCACCATAATTTGAAAATAAATTCATTAAAAATCCTACAATGTGATTTTCTGGAGTTTTTTTTCTCATTTTTTTCTGTCATAGTTGAAGTGTACCTATGATGAAAATTACAGGCCTCTCTCATCTTTTTAAGTGGGAGAAGTTGCACAATTGGTGGCTGACTAAATGCTTTTTTGCCCCACTGTATATAGTCCTGAAATGGCATCATATTCCTTATACAGTTCCATCAAAATATGTGTTATTTGTTGGCTTGTCTGTTTTGCATGTTATTTTGGCATTAATACATGTCACATATCATTGGGTTATTAAAACCTCATACAAACATGGTCTCTTTTTTTTCTTGTGTAAAGCAGCTCTAAAATGCAGGTGTTTCATTCTAGCCCCGTGCTTTCTGTGGTGGTGGGGCAAAGGCAGCATTGATTGGCTCAGTGTTCTGTCAGTCATGGGTACACTACTAAGGGTAGAGCTAGAAAATTCTAGCCCCTTGGGTGCTGCCATAGTTACACTAGAAGTGCCCATCCAAGAAGGCTCAAGGTAGCTTTGATTGGACTGATCATGTCAACATCATACTTTCAAAATCATCATGATTCAACCTTGTTTTTTCAGAGTTCCCAGTTGTTTTGAAAGCACCATAAATCCAGAGAATGCCAGACTTTGATGACAAAATTTGCCCACGAAAGACTGCCGCGCCACCTTTCTGTTCAAATGAGCACAGCACAACAAGGTGAGTCCAAAAATGTATTGTATGCTGCTGCATAAATTATGTAATATGCCAGGGAGATATGTATACTGTAGCTAAGAAAGTAATACTTAGTGTATGTTGTGTAGTAAAATGTTAGTAGCCCATGTGCCTCACCCTAATTATTTTGTCTATTTACTCCTCTTAATTTCGCTACTGTTCTGACTTGGTGGTGCACATGTAGCCTATAACCTGTTTTAGAGAAATGTAATCATCAAATATTTTGAGCTTTCATTGTCTGCTTATGTGCCCCCTTTATTTATCCTGCGGTTCGGATTTGGTGTACAGGGAGAACACTGTAAGAACGGCTCATGTTCTGAATTCTGTCGCTGTACATTTCAAAAGTGCTAAACAAATAGTTATATTGACTTCGTCACTCCTAGCTCGCTCATTAATGTCTTAATCGAAGTTACGGGTAGCCTCTTATGTAGGCCCTAACAGTTTGTGGGCAACGTTTGTCACCGTTAAAGTGCAATTCATGTATTGTTTAGTGTTGTGTTGTGGCTTTGTTGGCATGCATCCCACTTTTTTTTTGCCCCACCAAGATGTACATGCTAAAATCGCCATCTGATTGGAACTCTTGCACTTTTCTTAAAAGATTCCACATTTCTACTCTAATAAGTTGAAATTGAAGAAATGTAGTCTCCACACGTTGTTATTAGATTTCCAACATTGCAGAACCAATTCTTTAAAAAAAATATATGTTTACGCTTTGAATTTAGAAAATAAAGACAAATGGCATGGACAAAATTATTGACACCTGAGCTGGTACTTGGTTACACAGCTTCAGCCAAGATAACTCCAGACAAATGCTTCTTGTAGCCAACAATGCTGCACTTTTCTACAGTCAATTTGGCCCACCTTTCAGCAGCAAACTGCTCTAATTCTTCAACTGCTATTTTCAGCTATCACCATAGGTTATGAATGTGATTCAGATCTGGGCTTTTCGCTGGCCACTTCAGAACAGCTCAACATTTCTTCTTGAACTGTTCCAGGGTGCTTTTTGATGTGTTTTGTGGGTTGTTGTCCTGCTGGGGACAACAGTAAGTGCATTACTTTTGACCAGAGTCCTATGGGGCCTGGAGTAATGCACTATTAACAGAATAGAATGACATTTATGTCACAGCCCGTGTCAGTGCCTACTTAGTCAGCAGGCAGGGACTCTGATTCCCAGAGCCAGGATTTTATTTATTCACAAATTTACTTTAAGACCATCCTATAGCCAGCAGAGCAGTAAAAAGACACATGATATCAGAAGCCAACGCTTTACAGCTGTAACGGTTTTCTAGTGGTGATGAAGGAGAGTCGGACCAAACTGCAGCGTGTCGATTGAGATTCATGTTTAATCAAATAAAGAAACACGAACACTACACAAAACAATAAACGTAATCGAAACCGAAACAGCCTATCTAGTGCAAACTAACCGAGAGTACACATAGGACACTAAGGACAATCACCCACAACAAACTCAAAGAATATGGCTGCCTAAATATGGTTCCCAATCAGAGACAACGATAAGCACCTGCCTCTGATTGAGAACCATTCCAGACAGCCATAGACTTTGCTAGATAACCCACTAAGCTACAATCCCAATACCACCACCAAAACCCCAAGACAAACACACCACAATTACAAAAACCCCATGCCACACCCTGGCCTGACCAAATACATAAAGATAAACACAAAATACTTTGACCAGGGCGTGACAACAGCTGGCCATGAACTGCACCATATTTACAAAAAGGCAGAAAATAAAAGACAGATATATCATTAATGATCAGGAGTTGGACAAGGTCAGAACAGAGTTACAACTGAATGCCTATATTGGCAATACTAAGAGTAAGTTATATCTTTGTATTAGCCAGGGTGTGAAAGTAATGCATTCTATGTCCCTATATCCTCTCCAGAATATAGTGGGGTATGGGCAGTAATGTTAACATTGACACAAATTACAGGCAGCTTGCTTGCTGTGTGGTAACCCATGTTCATTTAAACTGAACTGAAACCAGTTGGGTAGTAGCCTTCCATGTTGTATATACTGCTTGGCTTTCACAATATGCCTTCAACATGCTAAGTATAATACATTCCTAAAAACATAATAAAACTCAATGACAAAGACACCAGACAGATGTGTCTTAGTTATTGCATTCAGCCAGGCCAACAACATTTTATTTAAAAAATGATTAAAGCATAACTTCAACGGAAGTGGGTTTAGGGTTTCTGGGATAATGGTGTTGATGCGAGCCATGACCAGCCTTTTGAAGCACTTCATGGCAACAGACATGAGTGCTACAGGTCAATAGTCGGTAGTTGTTTAGGCAGGTTACCTTAGTGTTCTTGGGAACAGGCACTATGGTGGGCTGCTTAAAACATGTTTGTATTACAGACTCGGACAGAGAGAGGTTGAAAATGTCAGTGAAGACACTTGCCAGTTGGTCAGTACATGCTCTCAGTACACGTCCTGGTAATCCGTCTGTCCCTGCGGCTTTGTGAATGTTGACCTGTTTAAAGGTCTTACTCACATCAGCTGCGGAGATCGTGTTATTTGCCTCGAAGCGAGCATAGAAGTAGTTTAGCTCGTCTGGTAGGCTTGTGTCACAGGGCAGCTCTCGGCTCTGCTTCCCTTTGTAGTCTGTAATGGTTTGCAAGCCCTGCCACATCCGACAAGCATCAGAGCCGGTGTAGTACGATTTGATCTTAGTCATGTATTGACACTTTGCCTGTTTGATGGTTCGTCGGAGAGCAAAGCGGGATTTTGTATAAGCTTCCGAGTTAGAGTCCCGCTCCTTGAAAGCAGCAGCTCTAGCTCAGTGAGGATGTTGCCTGTCCATGGCTTCTGGTTGGGGTATGTACGTACAGTCACTGTGGGGATGATGTCATCCATGCACTTTTTGATGAAGCCAATGACTGATGTGGTGTACTCCTCAATGCCATCGGAGGAATCCCGGAACATTTTCCAGTCTGTGCTAGCAAAACAATCCTGTAGCTTAGTATCTGCTTCATCTGACCACTTATTTATTGATCTAGTCACTGGTGCTTCCTGCTTTAATTGTTGCTTGTAAGCAGGAATTAGCAGGATAGAATTATGGTCAGATTTGCCAAATGGAGTGCGAGGGATATCTTTGTATGTGACTCTGTGTGTGGAGTAAAGGTGGTCCAGAGTTTTTTCACCCTCTAGTTACACACTTAACATGCTGATAACAATTTGGTCAAACGGATTTAAGTTTCCCTGCATTAAAGTCCCAGGCTACTAGGAGCACCGCCTCTGGGTGAGCATTTTCTTGATTGCTTATGGTGGAATACAGCTCATTCAATGCTATCTTAGTGCCAGCCTCTGACTGTGGTGGTATGTAAACAGCTACAAAAAATACAGATGAAAACTCTCTATTTAGGTAATGTGGTCTAGAGTATATCATGAGATACTCTACTCAGACGAGCAATAGTCCGCCGCCTATTGTCTTACCAGACGCCGTTGTTCTATCCTGCCGGTGCAGCATATGACCAGCCAGCTATAGGTTGATAGTGTCGTCGTTCAGCCACGTCTCCGTGAAGCATAAGATATTACAGTTTTGAATGTCCCATTGGTAGTTTAATCTTCCGTGTAGGTCCTCTATTTTATTGTCCAAAGATTGCACGTTTGCTAGCAGAATGGAAGGAAGTGGGGGTTTATTAGATCACCTACGAATTCTCAGATGGCAGCCCACCCTACAGCCCCTTTTTGTCCGCCTCCTCTTCACGCAAATCACGGGGATCTGGGCCTGTTCCCAAGAAAGCAGTATATCATCCGCGTCGGGCTCGTCAAAAAAGGATTCTGCCAGTCTGTGGTGAGTAATCGCAGTCTTGTTGTCCAGAATAATGGTAGCAGCAACATTATGTACAAAATACGTTTAAAGTTGCACATTTTAAAAAAACACAATCGGTTCGGGGGACGTAAAACGTCCGGCGCCATCTTACATCTTCCACGTGCAGCATGAGCATTTTGTTTTGGGAAATTAACAATGTAAAAGTTCCAGTGTTGCCATTGTGTCCAGCAGGAGTAATTCATTCCATACAGCCCTATATGATTGCCTTTGTAGGGGAGGGATCTGTGACTGTGTACATTTGCGATGCACAAATAATTGAATTAAGAAATTGAAAAAAAATGCAGAGTAAAAACTAAAAAGTGGGACTCGGCGTAATGCAGTCAACATGTTACACTGTTCACAGGTGTCACGGCTGGCTGAAGGACTGAAGGAAAGTGCAGCATGGTACGCATACATTTTCTCTTTATTCAAAAATGACGCCGACAAAACGTGGAACAAAAACCAAACCGTGAAGCTTTGGGCTATGTGCCCTGAACAAAAGCTAAGTTAACTTCCCACAAAACAGGTGGGGGAAAAGGGTATCTAAGTATGGTTCTCAGTCAGAGACAACGATAGACAGCTGCCTCTGATTGAGAACCACACCCGGCCAAACACATAGAAATAGAAAATCATAGAACATAGACTGCCCACCCAAATCACACCCTGACCAAACCAAAATAGAGACATAAAACGCTCTCTACGGTCAGGGTGAGACAACAGGGGTCTTTTGGGGGGGCTGTTCTGGGGCAGTGAGACAAACCAGAGGAAGGCTACAATGGCATTGTACAACGGGCCCTTATGGAAGACATTGCAGGCAATTACAGTACAGTAGTCGAGTTACTTATACAAGCTATGCAATATATACACAGGCAAGCCACAGAGAGAGAGAGCTGGAGACCTAAGCGGAGAGAGGGAGAGATTTTGGTGGAAGAGAGAGAGATAAGGCAGACATTGTTACTCACTGTCCCACAGGCTACAGAGAGGTAATTATGCCATCACAGAAACACAGCTCTGTCCATAGAGGCAGAGACTCTGGAGGACTGATCATTTGGTACAAATTCGAACCACAAAATCTAATTGATCCCCTCAAAATTTGTAAATATCACATTTGGTTAAAACTGAAAAAATAACTTGTACTGAATGTGTGTTACTTTGCGCAGGCTATATGATTACAGACATTGACCCTTTCTCTCTCAGCTCATTCACTGTCAAGCCACTAACACCTCTGTCTGATCATAGCCAAATTACAGAGAACAGACATGGAAGCAACCACACATTCACAGCCCAGTAAGCTGTACAACATCAGATATTCATACAGATGGGCCCAAAACAGCACAGAAGAATACCAGACAGCAACCTGTATCCAAAATATCCAAACACTCTTAGAAAACCTTCTGGATACCACATTCACTCACAGTAAACAAGGCATCAATCTAGCAGTAAAAAACATCAACTATATATTCAGGCAAACGGCAAAAGAAGCACAGCTGAAATTGATTTTTTTTAAAAAGACCACAGATGACAACTGGTTTGATGCAGATTGTAAAATTGTACGGAAAAAACTTAGAACACTATCCAACCAAATGCCCAGAGACCCAAATAATGGTGAATTATGCCTTCATTACTGTGAGACTTTAAAACTCTATAAACGTACACTCAGAACCAAAAAAGCACAGTACAACAGCAAGCAGCTGACACTAATGAGGAGTCGATAAACACAAACAACTTCTGGCAAAATTGGAAGAAAAAAAAAATGAATTAAACGAGGAATTAGCGATACAAAATGGTGACATATGGACAACCCATTTTAAAACACTCTACAACCGTTCAAATTGACACAAATGCAGAGCAATGCCAAATTCATGAGAAGTTGAATGGATTACAAAAAGCTATAAAGGACAATCAAAATCCATTGGAATCCCCAATTACTGACCAGGAGCTCTATAAGAAACTTAATGCGCTGAAATTTTAAAAAGCATGAGGACCTGATGCCATCCTAAATGAGATGCTCAAACTCACTAATGCAACATTTCAATTGGCTATATTAAAACTGTTTAATTTTGAGTGTAGGTTATTTCCCTGAAATCTGGAATCAAGGACTCATAACACCAATCTTTAAGAACAGAGACAAATTTGACCCTAACAATTGCAGATGCATTTGTGTGAACAGTAACCTGGGGAAAGTTTTCTGTAGTATTATAAATGTAAGAATTCTAAACTTCCTTAATAAGCACAATGTCTTGAGTAAAAGCCAAATTGGATGTCATATGTCAGTTGTGCAGAGGTGAGGACGGAGTCAAGCGCAGGACACAGAACTGAGTAAAAATAACGTACTTTACTCAGAAACATAAATCAGCCAAAATACTCCACGCAGGGATAACAAACCCTAACACAAAAGACTAACACAAACCAGGAACAATCACGCACAAAACATAATGGGAAGCAGAGGGTTAAATAAGGAAATAATAATAACTTAATGGGATCCAGGTGTGTACACTCAAGACATAACAAATGGAAAAAGAAACATGGATCGATGGAAGCCAGAAAGCCGGTGACGACGACCGCCGAACGCCGCCCGAACAAGGAGAGGCACCAACTTCGGATGAAGTCGTGACATTGGATTTCTACCAAAACATTGCACGACTGATCATATTTACACCCTACACACCCTGATAGATAAACATGTCTACCAAAATATACGCTTGCTTTATCGACTTCCAAAAAGCATTTGATTCTATTTGGCATACAGGACTGTTCTACAAAGTTATTGAAAGTGGTGTAGGGGCAAAAACATATGACATAATGAAATCAATGTATACTGGCAATATCTGCAGCATTAAAATTGGCAAGAAAATAACATAATTCTTTAACCAGGGCCAGGGTTGCAATCTGAGCCCTGCACCCTTCAATATTTACATCAACGAATTGGCCACTATTCTAGAAAAATCCTCAGCCCCTGGTGTTAGTCTCCACAATTCAGAGGTTAAATGCCTACTCTTCGCAGATGACCTATGCCTGCTGTTACCCACAACACATGGCCTACAGCAGAGCCTGGATCTGCTAGAGCAGTACTGCCAGACCTGGGCCCTGGCAGTAAACCCCAAAAAGACTAAAATAATGATTTTCCATTGGTACAATGGTAATTGGTACAAAATTGGTACAAAAAGAGTTTCCATTGGTAATTGGTACAAAATATATAGAGTACTGCACACACTACAATTTCTTAGGCTTCAAAATAAGCTCAACTGGACACCTTAATGATGCAGTGAATGAACTGAGAGAGAAAGCACGCAAGGCATTCTACGCCATAAAAAAAAATTAAAAAATGAAATAAGGCTAAAACTAATTGAATGTGTCATTTAACCAATTGCACTCTATGCCAGCGAGGTGTGGGGTCCACTTGCAAAACAAGATTTCACCAAATGGGACAAACACCCCGTTGAAACCCTGCATTCAGAGTTCTGTAAGATTCTCCTACATGTCCAGAGGAAAACTACAAACAATGCATGCAGGACAGGATTAGGCCAATATCCACTAATAATAGAAAAGAAAAGAACACCTTCTCTACAATCAAACATTGGGGATGTTCGGTAATGGTGTGGGGTTGCTTTGCTGCGTCTGGTACTGGGGGCCTTGAATGTGTGCAAGACATCATGAAATCAATTTTAACATAAACATTTTGGCCAGCAGCCAGTGCAAATGCGACATTCCGTTCTGGGTGCAGAGATTCATTCATTTGTCATTGTAAATAGATTAGCATTTGTGTTGTAAAGGGAACTAAACTGACACTTTAGCACCATTTCCCTGTGTTTGTGTGTGTTGGACCGCAAATCCAGCAGTATGTCAGCCATCAGGATGCCCCAATAGCTATTAAACATATTTGTGTTTATGTGGTAAGGAGTGTTTGCATGTCCACATCCATCACTGAGGTGTGCTCAATTGTTTGTGAAGTGTTTGTGAACTTAAACAAACAATAGATTGTTTGTTTGTTTGTTTGTTTGTTTGTAAGAAGAAGGAGAAGGAGGAGCATGAGAAGAAGACCAAAACGAATACAAAAATGAACACAAATACAAACACGGAGAAGAACCCCTATTACCCTATGCCATCATCCCTCAAAGACACTGAAAAAAATACTGATCGAAAAAAACTCACCAATACAACATGATGCATGAACTTTGTTCTGCAAAAGATCTGAGGCGAGTTCTCTAGTTTCAGGGTTTTGTTCAAATGGCTTGAATCACGAGCAGATTGGCTTGGCTGTGTCCTATCAGGGAGAGGAGGGAGTCCCACATGGAGCAGTGTGGTATCTTCTAGGGGTCAGTGGCCTGCTGCAGACTATAATTCACCTTCTGATCAAACCATTACAGGAGCTAGGGTTCCGTAACACGCCGACCAGGCAGCCAGACAGCAGAGACATGGCTTAACCATGAGACTGAACACAGATGACAGGACTGGAGGATAGGCCTGGACCAGGGCAGCCCAGTGACACCAGATCCACAGTCGCTGCCAAATAGTGTGTAACCCAACCTCTATCAAAACACTTGTTTCTTATTAAGAGGTGAAGAAAGATCATAGGCTTATATTATGTATATCGCACCTGAATTTGTCTGAACACCCTGAAAACCCATGGTTGTCCATTGAGGGAGAAATGTAGAGAGCCCTACATACCTTTCATGGCCTTTTCGTACGCAACAAACCAAACACAATATTTTCTGCGAGATGGAGGGGATTGTTCCACACGCTTGTCTCTGCCACTTGGCGGAACAGAAAGCATGGCCAACAACTGTTCAGCTCTAAAATTGTGGAGGGGGAAGAAAAAAAACAGACATGAAAGAGATTAAGTGGTGATTATGGAAATAATCTATCCTTTAGCCCCTACTACTGCTCCCCCTATTCCAAATGTGAGAAAACACAAACACCTCATCTCTGTGTCGTATGCTGATCATTCCATTGCTAAAAAATGTTTTTTTGTCTCCCTAAGGTTGAACATTTTCCATCCACCTCAAGCTGTAGCATCCATTCCAATCGTCTCACAGACTTGAATCGGGATATTCAAGAATATATTTGGACCAAGAATATCCTCTTTATCTAAACGAGACGCCACAAGTCAAAATATGGTGATTCAAACATCAGGATGCATAGTATGACACAGAAGAGAGCTTCTGCTTACCACCACTGTCAAATATGATCCTTCTGACAAAACCTTTTCTGTCATTTAAAGATGCACTATACAGAAATCGCTCCGCCACTTCCTGGTTACAATAATTATAATAGTAAGACTAATTTAAGTTTACGTGACCAAGCAAGTATAGTGTAGAGAATCATTGTACCATCTAAACCGGTGTGAAATATATTTTACATAACCAAAAATATTGTATTTTTAGCTGTTTGAAGCTGGTGTACAAAACAGAGAGTAAAATACTCAAAAACAGAACGGGAAGCATAGACATTGCACAGATAGAACAAATCTACAGCTTCTTAGACTTCAATGGGATCTATAACTCACATTTCTATGTGCATTTGATCGGGTCGCCCAAAAAGCTACATATTGGAGCTATAATCATCATCATTTGTTCCATCATTTTCAGTGGAAAATGGTGACAGCGGTCAAACTGTTTATGGGTGTTTTCATACTGTTGAAGCTGTTGAAGATCACAGCTGGTTTAACCATCTTTGTATCTTTTCCCAAACCTGAAGATCATTTGTGTAGATGTAGACTCCACCTGTGGTAGTACGACTAAGCCTTTAACTTCATTCCTTGCACCCTATGTTTGAAATAATATCCAAAAGACGTTTCGAGTGGATGCTTTGGTGTCCCTAGGGCAATTTAAACAGCTGGTATAGGATTTTATAATGAAGAATATGTTTGTTTTAATTGACTGTGTTTTGTATCTTAACGTGTATTTAATGTGTATATTGTGTATATTTATGTTTATACTTCCTTATTGATGTGTTCATTTTTGTACTGTGCAGGGCTTATTTGCAAAAGAGACTTTAGTCTCAAATTACTTCCCTGTTGAAATAAAGATTTTACAAATGAAATGTAAAAAGTGCAACATCTGGGGCCTGCATGGAGACTGAGAACAAACCCAGATTAGTCCCAGGTGGGCAGCCCATTTGAAAATCACATTCACAGCCTACTTATTGCCCATATAGATCTCACTACACACCCATCTTTTATCCAGATGTAACCCATTTGAGTATACCACTAGGGCAGGGGTGTCAAACTAATTTCACGGAGGGCTTAGTGTCTGCTGGTTTTTGTTTTTCCTTTCAATTAAGACCTAGACAACCAGGTGACGGGCCACTGCCTGTTCACCCCGCTATCATCCAGAAGGCGAGGTCAGTACAGGTGCATCAAAGCGGGGACCGAGAGACTGAAGAACAGCTTCTATCTCAAGGCCATCAGACTGTTAAACAGCCATCACTAACATTGAGTGGCTGCTGCCAACATATAGACTCATCTGTAGCCAATTTAATAATGAAAAATGTATATAATAAATGTATCACTAGCCACTTTAAACAATGCCACTTTATATAATGTTTACATACCCTACATTACTCATCTCATATGTATATACTGTACTCTATACCATCTACTGCATCTTGCCTATGCCGTTCGGCCATCGGTCATTCCTATATCTTTATGTACATACTGTATTCTTATTCATTCCTTTACACTTGTGTGTATAAGGTAGTTGTTGTGAAATTGTTAGATTACTTGTTAGATATTACTGCATGGTCGGAACTAGAAGCACAAGCATTTTGCTACACTCGCATTAACATCTGCTAACCATGTGTATGTGACAAATAAAATTTGATTTGATTTGATGCTAAAATCACCACTGCCAAAAAGACTAATTTGGCATTAGAGAAATATGATAAGATGAATGCATAGGCCTCTCTCTGTCCATTCTTAGCCTGTAATTGTGGTAGTTTGTGTGAATGTAAAACCCTCAAATATGATGATAGATTAATGCAATGCTTTTACTATAAAGGAGATCTTTTCACCTCCACTCTTGTCCATGGTGGTCTGTGATCCCACAACCTTCTGGCCTGCAGCCCTACGTCACCATGTAATGCTTACAGGACGAAGAACAGTTTCTAAAACGGCATATCTAAGTCTCTGGTCTTACCTAGTACTAAAAGTGAGAGTAAAGGCATTTTCTCTGCTATCCATTTTATTTGTAAAAAAAAAAAGTGGGATATAAGTGAGGGTCTTTTTTTTTTCTCTTTTTTTTTTCAAGTAGGGCCAGGGGCATAGGCACAGGTGGGCACACACTGAGGAGCCAGCTTGAGTTCCTGCATCTCTTACAGAATATCAGCTCAAAAGTATTGAGGAGTTCCTGCACCTAAAAATAAATGGTACTGACGCACAAAATGAGTACCGACACCTAATTTCAATCCAAGTCAAGCACTGACCTATACATGCATACACCATCACATAGAATTCATAGCAAGCAGTAGAGAGGTCGTGGGGAGGGAAAACGAAAGGGATACATAAAACATAATTTATTCTTAATTAATTGACTTGTCTAGTTAAATAAAGGTTAAATAAAATGTTTTACATGAAGACAATTTAACCTCTCTTATTATATATTAAAATAGGCAATTACATGAAACAATAATTCTTCCCAGATAATGTAAATAGCCTACCTTTTCCAAGATTTTAATTGAATTGTAAATATAACTTTGTCAGGTGCTTCTCCGGTTGGTGACCACTGTTCTAGTCTCTCACTGTCAACTGCATTTATTTTCAGCAAACTTAACATGTGTAAATATTTGTATGACCATAATATTCAACAACTGAGACATAAACTGAACAAGTTCCACAGACATGCGACTAACAGAAATGGAGTAATGTGTCCCTGAACAAAGGGGGGTCAAAATCAAAAGTAACAGTCAGTATCTGGTGTAGCCACCAGCTGCATTAAGTACTGCAGTGCATCTCCTCCTCATGGACTGCACCATATTTGCCAGTTCTTGCTGTGAGATGTTACCCCACTAAGGCACCTGCACCAAGGCACCTGCAAGTTCCCAGACATGTTTGGGTGGAATGGCCCTAGCCCTCACCCTCCGATCCAACAGGTCACAGATGTGCTCAGGGATTGAGATCCGGGCTCTTCACTGGCCATGGCAGTGCACTGACTTCTTGTCTTGCAGGAAATCACACACAGAATGAGCAGTATGGCTGGTGGCATTGTCATGCTGGAGGGTCATGTCAGGATGAGCCTGCAGGAAGGGTACCACATGAGGGAGGAGGATGTCTTCCCTGTAACGCATAGCATTGAGATTTCCTGCAATGACAACAAGCTCAGTCTGATGATGCTGTGACACACCGCCCAGACCATGACGGACCCTCCACCTCCAAATCGATCCCGCTCCAGAGTACAGGCCTCGGTGTAACGCTCATTCCCTCAACAATAACCGCGAATCCGACCATCACCCCTGGTGAGACAAAGCTGCGACTCATCAGTGAAGAGCACTTTTTGCCAGTCCTGTCTGGTCCAGCGACGGTGGGTTTGTGCCCATAGGTGACGTTGTTGCCGGTGATGTCTGGTGAGGACCTGCCTTAAAACAAGCCTACAAGCCCCCAGTTCAGCCTCTCTCAGCCTATTGCAGACAGTCTGAGCACTGATGGAGGGATTGTGCGTTCCTGGTGTAACTTGGCCAGTTGTTGTTGCCATCCTGTACCTGTCCCGCAGGTGTGATGTTCGGATGTACCGATCCTGTGCAGGTGTTGTTACACGTGGTCTGCCACTGCAAGGATGATCAGCTGTAAGTCTTGTCTCCCTGTAGTGCTGTCTTAGGTGTCTCACACGACGGACATTGCAATTTATTGCCCTGCCCAGGTCTGCAGTCCTCATGCCTAAGTATGTTCACGCAGATGAGCAGGGACCCTGTGCATCTTTCTTTTGGTGTTTTTCCTTTTCTTTTGGAGTCAGTAGAAATGCCTCTTTAGTGTCCTAAGTTTTCAGTTTAAACTGTGACCTTAATTGCCTACTGTCTGTAAGCTGTTTGTGTCTTAATGACCGTTCCACAGGTGCATGTTCATTAATTGTTTATGGTTCATTGAACAAGCATGGGAAAGAGTGTTTAACTGGAAGGGACACTGATCCCGAAGAAGTTAATTAAGTATAGGCCAATGTTTTCTTATGTGTAGGTCTATGTGAGTTGCATGCTAAATGCAAAAGTCATGGATTTACATAGGCCTACAAGACTATATGGTATGTAATGCGAAATCACATCTTAGATGGTTTGTTGTGTGAGATCGATTACGGTAGGGTATAGGGTAAGCTTTTATGATGATTTGATTATGATTTTTTGATGATTATTTTTTTCTGCCTAAGTCACTGGGGAGGGTTTAGGTAAAATATATTTTACTGAAGGGAGGGTCATCCATTTTCATATCAGAGAGGTCAGATTTTTCCTAGGTAACCCTATAAATAATGTACACTCCCTAATGTCTAATGAAAATATGTCTACGCAGTACGAGAGCTTACTTCAGAGCCTGGCTAATGTGGCTTTCTGAGTGAAGATATATCGTTAATGACCGAGATCGGATGCCTTATAAAAAATATGTCGATGGTGAGACTTAATACTAGGTAATACTGAATACTTTGAATACTATTCACAAGGAAACTTGAGTCATTGCCTGTATGCCTTCTCTGCTGCTACCACCACAGCCATCTCTTCCACCGAGGCATTCTTCCATTGCCTGACATAGTGCAATGGATATGGAATAATGGAACAGTATATCTGACTAAACCAACTATGTCTGACAGAATGTCTGGTACAACCAGGAGACTAGGCCCGACTCTCGAAAAAGAAGACAATAAAAGTGAACAGCAATATTTCATCAAGTGCTACAATTACCCACTTGAATAGGGGGGCCTAGATAATATGTCAAGCTGTCGTATCACGCTTTCAAGCCAGGGGAAATTTGTCATCTTTGCTGCGAGAAATCTGACAACATAAACACTATTATATTATAGTAACGCATGTGTTCAGTTTGGCTTTGAAGTCAATAGCGCTCGCCAAGAAATAATTATTGGTGAGATTCCTTCATTCTATAGACATTTACAGCTATGTTACTACTAAACGATAATAACCCATAAAAAGCCTGTAGAAAACTGTAAAAACATTTTTTTTCATCCCATGATAGAATCCACAGTTAGAGATACATTGAAAGAGAGTCTAACTTGAGCAGATGCATTTCTCACTGTAAATATATAGAGGAACATCCTACTGGAATGGCTATATATTAGTATCTGGCCCAGCCCTGGATACTTAATTCACTGGAGCTCTGGGATACAGTCTGCATTGTATGTACAGTATTTACCAATGACAGCCCAGTCAGGGGTGAGAGGTCAGCCAGTATTTCTGGTGGACTCAACTGTCATGCATATGTTAAACATTTTGTTTTGCTTCAAAACATTCCATTCCGAGGAAGAGCCGTTACTTATCAGAACACCCCAATGGCCATTCAGCCCCAGCCGAGGCCTCACACACTCAGAGAGAGTTAAGACACACACTCAAACACTATAACCCATGCAAGGCAATCACACCCAAAAAGTAGATACATTCAACTAAGACGATGTTAGCAGATTTTATAAATGGCATACACACAAAAAATATGCACACATATCCAGACAGGACACACACAGACCTGTACAATACACACACACACACACACACACACACACACACACACACACACACACACACTCCCATAAAGCAGACATTTATCAAGATTCAGATAATCTGATATGTGCGCACACACACACACACACTCCTATTACACTACCTATACCTGGTCACACACATTCTCTGGAATACAACGTCATGTTTCTGCCAATAAAACCTCAGGTAGCACTTAGTGCATCGTAAAGCAAGAATGCATCTCGGCTAAAGAGAAAGCCAGCAGCAGTAGCTCTCTCCACTACCAGTCATTCATCTCCCAGACACATTTACATTAATCTCTTCCCCAGGAAACAATCCATACGCACAAGTCAAATCCGACTCGACCACCAATTACTTATACGTATGCCTCAACAAGTTCTCCCAAGACAAATTATTTCCCACCAAAGAGATATTATCCATACTTATATCCATCAAAACCTTAATGGCAGACAGTATTTTCTATGTTTTTTTTGTGTGCCGGGTATGGCTCTGTAGGGAAGAAAAAAAAGAGAGAGCAGGAAGCGAGAGAGAGCAGGAAGAGAGAGAACGGATATGAGGTGCATAGTGAGGAACTCTGGAGCATAATAGGAAGTGTGTGGGTTGATCAAGACATGGGCATTTCCATGTAAAAGGCCATGAGCACTAACATGAAGTTCATAGGAGCACATCACATTTGGTGTCAAGTGAAAGCTAAGAGTCTATATATTTATTTTATTTCAAGGCATATATACTTTTTCAACCATTTTCCAACCGTAACATGTTTGAATAAGCTAAGCCTTTGATTTCTGGTCAAACAGAATGGAAAAGGGGTCTTAGAAAGCGTCTAGTAGAAAAATTCACAAAAAGTATTAGAAATACATCAAAACATAATACTGTTGAAGTAAAGACCCCTGCTAACTAATGTCAACATTTGTATTGAGTGTTGTATAAATAATTTCCCTTCTGAAAGTTGAAGAAATATCACCTAGTGTCGTTCTGTTACCAAAAACCCACATAAGAAATATTGCCTGGTGTCGTTGTTCTGTTACCAAAAACCCACAAAATAAATATTGCCTAGTGTCGTTCTGTTACCAAAACCTCACATATCTATAAGATATTTTCTAATTTCTCTCCCTCATGAGGGAGGATAATGAAAGGTCACAGAAGAAACAAATAATGGTAGACCTTCCAATTAGTTAGCGCTTTACTGATAACAATTTGGTTTATGATTTATTAAGTGATTAAAACATATCATTCTGTTACCAAATCAGTAACAGAATGACCCCAAAAATAGTAACAGAATGAACCCCCAAAAATCTGTAACAGAATGACCCCAAAAATCTGTAACAGAATGACTGCAACTGAATTGCCTGCAATGGGAAATCATAGTAGTCACAGTTGGGGCACCTTCTACTGTCCTCCCTGCCACTGGCATACTGTTATATTAATCTGTTACTGTCCTCCCTTCCACTGGCATTCTGTTATATTAATCTGCTACTGTCCTCTGTTCCACTGGGATACTGTTATATTAATCTGCTACTGTCCTCCCTGCCACTGGCATACTGTTATATTAATCAGCTACTGTCCTCTGTTCCACTGGGATACTGTTATATTAATCTGCTACTGTCCTCCCTGCCACTGGCATACTGTTATATTAATCTGCTACTGTCCTCCCTGCCACTGGCATACCGTTATATTAATCTGCTACTGTCCTCCCTGCCACTGGCATACTGTTTTATTAATCTGCTACTGTCCTGCCTGCCACTGGCATACCGTTATATTAATCTGCTACTGTCCTCCCTGCCACTGGCATACTGTTTTATTAATCTGCTACTGTCCTCCCTGCCACTGGCATACTGTTTTATTAATCTGCTACTGTCCTCCCTGCCACTGGCATACTGTTATATTAATCTGCTACTGTCCTCCCTGCCAATGGCATACCGTTATATTAATCTGCTACTGCCCTCCCTGCCAATGGCATACCGTTATATTAATCTGCTACTGTCCTTCCTTCCACGGGCATACTGTTATATTAATCTGCTACTGTCCTCCCTTCCACTGGCATACTGTTATATTAATCTGCTACTGTCCTCCCTTCCACTGGCATACTGTTATATTAATCTGCTACTGCCCTCCCTTCCACTGGCATACTGTTATATTAATCTGCTACTGTCCTCCCTTCCACTGGCATACCGTTATATTAATCTGCTACTGTCCTCCGTTCCACTGGCATACTGTTTTATTAATCTGCTACTGTCCTCCCTTCCACTGGCATACTGTTATATTAAACTGCTACTGTCCTCCCTGCAACACTGTTATAATAATCTGCTACTGTCCTCTCTTCCACTGGCATACTGTTACTCACAGCTCAATGTTGTTTAATTTCTCTTTCGGTCACGTGATAGTCAATGCAAGATGTGGGTGTGGCAGATATCAAAACTCTACTGTGGTAGGATACCATTCTGCTTCCTCACCAAAAGGAGGCTAACAAAGAGGGGAGGACTCTGTTCTATTAACAAATTGGCACACTCCCTGACCACTTATCGGTTTCTGGGTCATGGAGGAGAAAGGACAGAGGACGTTTTTTTTTTCCAAAATGAGAAAATTACGTCTTTCTTTTTCTCTCTCCAGTTAATGTCACCTCTCCCCGGCTCTTACTGACACCTAACCAATAGCCCACTATTTTTCTACTTACTGTATGTAACAAGCCCCCTCACCCACTAAGCACCAACCATCACCGGATGTCCATGGAGTTTGAAAAGTAGTTGACATTTGGTCAGTCCAATTCTGAACCAATCTTAGAAGTCTATTCCACAAGTTTGGACAGTACATTACAGTACAGTAAATAAAAGTAGAGTATAGTATAGGTCAGTACAGTACAGTACATTAAAACACACAAGTCCAGTAAATACTGTACTGTACCATACTGCACTGTACTATACTGTACTTCACTCTACTGTGTTTACTGTGATGCCCAAACTTGTGAAAAAAAAGATGCCTGATTGGTACAGATTTAGTCCGACCCAACCAAATGTGGTCTTGTTTGGGGGAGGAGCTCATTAGAATAATACCCAAATATGCAAAGGAGGATATTACATTTTTCTACCGTTGTGTACCTATTCAGGATACATCACCATGAAGAGAATGACATTCATAATTATGCAGTTTTGTATAGTACAGATCAGGGACACATGATGTCATTCTGTTACCATCATTCTGTTACTGGGTGTTAATCCATTTCACTTACTGTTGTTCAAAAAACTAAATCATATCATAGTTGGCACATCATTCTTTCTGCAGACAACTTTGAATCTTAATTTGGAGTAGATATTTAAGAGTTTTTGGAAAACTTGGTCACATCAAAAACAGAGATTTTGTCATTCTCTTACCTAACTTTACATCTGTGCTGTTCTTCGTTTAAAAGGGGGAATTGTTAAAAGTAGTCCTTGTGCATAGAGTTGTACGGTTTCTTTTCCTTTTGCAATCAAGGGTTTTTGTTTGGCTTACATTGTGAGTGAAAGAATCAGAGTCGCAGCGTCATTAGTTATTTTGGTATTTTATTTATTTGTCAGTACATGGGACTTCATGTCCTACTTCTCATCAATGTGACAGCTCATTGCAGTGATTTATGACATCTTGTTCATAGATGTCCAACAAGTTGTTGTTAACGCCACTTATGGTGTTATACACTGCAATTATTTCTGTAATCAGTGCCGTGACTTTTTCACTCCCTCCCTTATCGCACCGCTACCAGCAACGGGCTGGGTCTCACAGTGACTCCCTTTCAGATGGTTAAGAATTGCACCTGTACTGCCACTATAGCTCATTCCACCTTGCAACGTTTCCATTTATTCAACCAGCTTCTCATTTAACTTCTAAAAGTATTGCCATGCTGGACTTGGCTGCTGTCACTTCCCTGCTGTCACTCATTCTCTGCCATTTTTCCAACTGTTCACGACGATGACGTGCGGCTTTATATCCATGGGAAATAATTTCAAAGATTCATATCTCCTCCTACTACAGTTGTAGACAGCATTGTTGGGTTAGGGATGTTACATTTGTATTTTTCCCTTCATGATGATGATCGGGGGCTGTTAGTGAAAGTTTTGTAATATCTACATTGATTACAATTCTGTAAAAAAACTAATATATATATATGTTCCATATATATATTTGGTTAGGGATATTTTCCAAACATTAACGATCCCAATATGATTTAAGCGTTCACACCCCTAGAGTCCAATGTAGAGATATCGGACCAATGCGGAGATAGACAACTCATGTGTCCCATGCATGAGAAATTCCCCAGGTGATCACGTGCAGAATTCCTTCAACCCCCTTGTGGACACAGCCTGGTCACAGATCGGTTTCTGCTGTATAGCCAACTCCTATGGACCATATGGACTAACATAGCCGTGGGAAGTATGAGTTCTGAAAAACGAATTCCCAAAAGTAGTGCACTGGGCCTTTACCAGTCCTTTATTAGTGAACTGATATAGTGGGGAGGCATTGGATGTAACAGTGTTACTCTTCAGTGTCATTCAAATGTGCTTTTTTGTGTGTTTATTTTGACTTAATTGTTTACTGTTATCTTTGGCCTTCATTATATCCCCCGCCCAGCAACTCCACACCCTCTTGTCCCCATTTCCACATCCCAACCCTCAGTTTCCCTCAGCCCATCCCACCAAACTCTGCTGGCCACCCTCTTCGGATTTCTATGCGACATATATCTTTCAATTATGCTGTGATGTTTACCATACAATTTAAATCGAATAGAATCCACAGATTGTGAGTTGAAAATAAATACTTTTACTAAGAGTATTAGCATATTAGTAATTTAATGATAATAACATTAAATGAATTTGATAAAAAAGGATAAATTCATTCAATACATTTAATGATCATTTAAGCCTCTCCAGATCTCCCAGCAATGCTATTTCTAGGGTGAATTGTATATTAATGTTATGCTTTTTCAGCCATTCCTGAACCTGAGACCAGAAACAGGCTACCTGAGGGCAATACCAGAACAAAGAGTTGCAGTCTGTTTTGAAGTGGGGGGCAGTAAAAAACTGGTCCTAAACATATCTAAAACTAAGAGCATTGTATTGGTTACAAATCATTCCCTAAGTTCATTCCCTAAGTAGACCTCAGCTGAATCTAGTAATGAATGGTGTGGCTGTTGACTAAATGACTTGGTGTTATCTTATATTGTAAACTGTCATGGTTAAACAAATACATATGGAATGATGCCAAGACACAATCAACACCTCTCTACCCAAGAGTTACCACGGCAAAGGACCTCGTGGCAGCTCAAGAAAAGAAAGTACAGAGAGAAGTGGATAACGCTGTTGAGGTTATCAGACGAGGTCGTAATGATGAAGATAAAGGGCAAAGTCTAAGTGGTAATCACACAGTGAATGAAGAGAACAGAGGAGAGGAAGAAGAACTGATATGACTGAGAACGGAATATGAAGAAAAAATTGGGAGGAGAAGAAGAGAGAGAATGTGAATAATTCATTGAACACGAGAGTGGAACTGCCCTTCACCCATTTCAGTCAAGTGCTCTACCGACAGTTGAGGGAAATGTTACCCACCAGAGATGTTGCAAGACTGGGTGAACTGCTTTTCACTAAAGATGATGATATCCTCGCCTGGATGGATAAGATGAAGACAGAATGGCAAGGAGAAACCATTGAGAGATTCTAATGGTGGCTGTAACCCCAACTGCTCAGCAGCAGCAGCCACCCTGGCAGCAGAGAGGGAGAGGTCAATGGTGAAGGAATGCTGGCAGAGGGAACTCCCAAGGTGGTAGAGGTGGAATACCAGCATACACTGGACAGCCTCCACCTGGCTTTTCCCAGACTCAACCAATGCAAATTTCAGTACAAATTCAGTACAAACAGTACAGATTTCAGATGGTACCAAAGAACCAATCATTACTCTGAAGGTCAACGATCAAGAGGTACCATTTTTAATAGACACTGGAGCTCACACCTCCTGCATTGGATCTACAGGCCAACACCTTGGCCTGGGACTCACATCTAAGTCATTGAGAACGATGGGAGTCGCTGGGATATCTCAAAGGCTGTACTGGACTGAAGATACAACAATTGACCTGGGGTAAGGTAATACTATTAAGGCTCCCTTTCTGAAATCTCCTGCCACTCCCGTTAGCCTACTGGGTAGAGACATTTTCCTGACCAAGTCCAACGCGATTCAAAGGCCCGACCTGACCTTTACGGTGAACCTCTGGTCTGATGAAACAAAAATAGAACTGTTTGGCCATAATGACCATAATTATGTTTAGAGGAAAAAGGGGGAAGCTTGCAAGCTGAAGAACACCATCCCAACGGTGAAGCACGGAGGTGGCAGCATCATGCTGTGGGGTGCTTTGCTGCAGGAGGGACTGGTGCACTTCACAAAATAGATGGCATCGTGAGGGAGGAAAATTATGTGGCTAAATTGAAGCAACAGTCAGGAAGTTAAAGCTTGGTCGCAAATGGGTCTTTCAAATGGACAATGACCCCAAGCATACTTCCAAAGTTGTGGCAAAATGGCTTAAGGACAACAAAGTCAAGGTATTGGAGTGGCCATCACAAAGCCCTAACCTCAATCCTGTAGAAAATGTGTGGGCAGAACTGAAAAAGTGTGTGCGAGCAAGGAGGCCTAAAAACCTGACATCAGCTGTCAGGAGGAATGGGCCAAAATTCAACCAACTTATTTTGGGAAGCTTGTGGAAGGCTACCCGAAACGTTTGATCCAAATTAAACAATTTAAAGGAAAATGCTACCAAATACTAATTGAGTGCATGTAAACTGCTGACCCACTGGGAATGTGATGAAAGAAATAAAAGCTGAAATAAATCATTCTCTACTATTATACTGACATTTCACATTCTTAAAATAAAATGGTGATCCTAACTGACCTAAGACAGGGAATTATTATTTATATTTTTTTCTCCCCAATTTCGTGGTATCCAATTGCTAGTAATTACTATCTTGTCTCATCACTACAACTCCCGTACGGGCTCGGGAGAAACGAAGGTCGAAAGCCATGCGTCGAAAGCCATGCAAAGTTTTACTAGGATTACATGTCAGGAATTGTGAAAAACTGAGTAAACGTATTTTGCTAAGGTATATGTAAAATTCCGACTTCAACTGTATGTAACCACTCTCAAATTCATAGACAGAGCTATGGATGCAAGGACCAACCATCCACAATATCAAAATAATAGTTTTAACCATCTTTTGAGGCTATATAGTGTTTTTTTTTACATTTACTTTGTTGACCAAGCTTATTTGGGGTTCTGATGGGGTACAACACTTCACAGCAGAGTGTCTACTCTGCATTGTTGAGATGCGGGTACACTTACATTGCATTCTTACATTTTCTTAAACTCTCAGGCACACCTTTTACACTCTGGCTCCAGTCTTACAATGATCTTAAACTCTGGATTCTTTGGGGATCACAGTCCTGCAGACATGCACTAAAATACATGCTCAACTCTTACTAAGTTCTGTAAAATTAATCTTTGGGTGTGGTAGCTCTCAATAGGAGTCTAGTTTTGTCCTTTTTGAATAGAAAGCATGACAAATTAATGCCTTGAATCATTCAAACTTCTGCTTGAGACTGGAGAAGTTTCTCAGTGTGATTTTGCTCCCTTAAACTAGTAAGCAAGCGTGGTTGAATAGCCTACTTCTAACGTATGTACAGGTAACTGTCAAGATAAAGGAAACACCAACATAAAGCGTCTTAATAGGGTGTTGGGCCACAGCAAACCAGAACAGCTTCAACCTTACTATAGATTCTAAAATTGTCTGTAACTCTGTTGGAGGGATGCAGCACCCTTCTTCCACGAGACATTCCATAATTTGGTGTTTTGTTGGTGGTGGAAAACGCTTCCTCAGGTGCCACTCCAGAATCTCCCATAAGTGTTTAATTGGGTGGAGATCTGGTGACTGAGGCAGCCTTGGCATTTGGTTTAGTGGTTTTGATGATCATCAAACCATTCAGTGACCACTCGTGCCCTGTGGGGGCAGTATACACTGACTGTACAAAAACAAATCACGCTCTTTATTGATTTCACCTGTTAAATCCACTTCAAATCAGTGAGTATAGTTACATGCACACAATAATGTGATCATTGTGGATAATCAGATTAATATAATAGTTTGATCAAAATGTTTACATTTTGCATGGCCACATCTGAAATCAGGCTACCTGATGGCACTCTGATAAATGCAGAAAATCCGCAATCAGAATAAACGTTCTACCACAGCGACTGTTATTTTTGGTAAGCATATTTGATTCTGAGTTCGGACATATAAATATTGTATGTGAAAATGCATATAAGATGCATATATTCAGTTGTTCCGAACTCACTTCACTCGCGCTAAAGAGGGAGGCTCACTTGGCTGGTGCTAGCACATACGCAGATCAAATACACCGCTGGAACGCCGATTAAGGTGTTTACATGTCCTAATCATTTGAGAGATTGCTCAGAAAAACTGTTTTAATTGGCATATGCTTACTTCAATTTTGGCCTCACGCCGATTAAGATAAGCAGAGTAAGGTGTTTACATGACTATTGCATAATCTGCCTACTGCCATAAGTTTAATATTGAAATATTATTGTGCATGTAAACGTACTCATTTTAGATGAAGGGGAGGAGACAGGTCAAAGAAGAATTTGTAAGCCTTGAGACTGTGATGGAAAATATTATGTTTGTGCTTTTCTAGTAACAAATATTTGTGTTCTATGTTTGTGCTTTTCTAATAACCAATTGTGTGTTCATGCAAGTTTCAAAGTCTCAGCAGAGAGGGAAGAAGCCTCGTGAGGTATTGGTCTGTCACATGCATGAACCGGTATTGGTCAGTCACATGAATGAAGCAAATGTTAATGATTAATTAATTATGAATGATGAATAAGCTAAATCATGCAAATATAACTTGTCTGCAGTATATAAGAGAACTTAAGGGACTGCCCCGGGAGAGCTCCTGACAGACGTTCACTATGGTGCAACAAGTTTGTTGGAACCTCTCCAGTTAACTGTTAATAAACAATGATTCATATAAGATTGACTTCAAATGTCCTTGTGTAAAATTTCAACGACAATTTGGCATAAACGAACAGGATGATTGATTCTGCCTACGGAGCTTTCCAGTGGGGGTCTGCGAGGAAAACCGGTGGCACATTTTATGATGAGTGAGGGAAAATCCCGTCTGACCAAAAGAGGATGAGACCCTTACTGTGAGCTGCCCTGAAGGAGACACATCATCCGCAAACAATTGAGGGACATGTCTTTTGATTTTAGTCAATTTAAATTAATTTACACAAAAATAGAAGAAAAAAATTGAAGAAAACCAATAAAACTAAACATTAAAATTGAGGCGGTACCAGTAGTCCTTAATCAAGTAATAGCACAAAGTGAATGTGGATGTGAAATGTGTGAGTGTAGTGAATGTGGGTGGGGGAGTTGTGTGAGTGTGGCAAGTATTAAATTGATTGAAATTGGGATAATAACAGGATTACAATTTGGCCATTAAGCTGATTGAAGTTTGGATAAAAAAAAGATTGAAATTTGGACATTAAGAAATATTAGTTAAGTGATTGAAATGTGTATAATAAGCTGATTGAAATGTGTATGGTAAGTACTGAGGGAATGTGTTAAAGAGCGTCTGTTATTCTATATGTATGTGGCAAGACCATAGAGTTGGATGGCGCCGACAGAGATGGTTGCCTCGCTTCAGGTCCTTAGGAAACTATGCAGTAAAAAAAAAACGTATTATTTCTTACATTGTCAGACCAGAAAATCTCTAGTGTTATTACATATGGCCGGGAAGAACTATTGGATATAAAAGCGATGTCAACTTACCAACATTACGACCAGGAATACGACTTTCCTGAAGCGAATCCTTCGTTCGGACCTCCACCCTGGACATGGGATCGAATCCCAGAGACCGACCCAAAACAACGCGGTCGCCGCAGGAGAGGCCTACTGGTCAGACTTAGAAGGCGAGCACACCATCCACCGCTTCCGAGCATATTACTCGCAAATGTCCAATCTCTAGACAACAAGGTGGACGAATTTAGGGTACGAGTTGCCTTCCAGATAGACATCAGAGATTGTAATATTCTCTGTTTTACGGAAACATGGTTCACTCTGGATATGTTGTCAGAGTCGGTACAGCCACCCGGTTTCTTCATACATCGCGCTGACAGAAACAAACATCTCTCTTGTAAGAAGAAGGGCGGGGGTGTATGCCTTATGATTAACAACTCATGGTGTAATCATAACAGCATAAAGGAACTCAAGTCCTTTTGTTCACCTGACCTAGAATTCCTTACAATCAAATGCCGAACGCATTATCTCCCAAGTGAATTCTCTTTGATTATAGTCACAGCCGTGTATATCCCCCACAGGCAGATACCTTGACCGCCCTGAAAAAACATCATTGGACTCTATGTAACCTGGAAACCATATATCCTTTGGCTGCATTCATTGTAGCTGGGGATTTTAACAAAACTAATCTGAGAACAAGGCTTCCTAAATTCTATCAGCATATTGAATGTGCGACATGAGCTGGTATCATTCTGGACCATTGCTACTTTAACTTCCGTGGCGCATACAAAGCCCTCCCCCGCCCTCCCTTCGGCAAATCTGACCATGACTTCATTTTGAAACTAAGACAGGAAACGCCCATGCTCAGGTCTAACCAATGCTGGTCTGACCAATCAGATTCCATGCTTCAAGATTGCTTCGATCACGTGGCCTGGGATATATTCCGGATAGCCTCAGACAATAACATTGACGTATACGCTGACTCAGTGAGTGAGTTTATTATCAAGTGCATCGGAGATGTTGTACCCACTGTGACTATAGAAACCTTCCCTACCCCGAAACTATGGATTGATGGCAGCATCCGCGCAAAACTGAAAGCGCGAACCACCGCTTTTAATCATGGCAAGGCGACTGGAAACGTGACCGAATACAAAGAGTATAGTTATTCCCTCTGCAAGGCGATCAAACAAGCAAAGCATCACTAAAGAGACAAAGTAGAGTTGCAATTCAAACACGAGACGTATGTGGCAGGGTCTACCGTCAATCATGGATTACAAAAAGAAAACCAGCCCTGTCGAGGACATCGACGTCTTCCTCCCAGAGAAATTAAACAACTACCAAAGTCTGGGCTCTCCTTCTCCATGGCCAGTGTGCGTAAAACATTTAAGCGTGTTAACCCTCGCAAGGCTGCCGGCCCAGACGGTATCCCTAGACGCGTCCTCAGAGCATGTGCAGAACAGCTGGCTGGTGTGCTTACGGACATATTCAATCAATCCCTATCCCAGCCTGCTGTCCCCACATGCTTCAAGATGACCACCATTGATCCTGTTGCCAAGAAAGCTAACTGAACTAAATGACTATCGCCCCATAGCACTCACTTCTGTCATCATGAAGTGCTTTAAAACCTCTTATGGTTGGGGGGCAGTATTGAGTAGCTTGGATGAATAAGTTGCCCAAAGTAAACAGCCTGCTCCTCTGTCCCAGATGCTAATATATGCATAGTATTATTAGTATTGTATAGAAAACACTCTAATGTTTCTAAAACTGTTTGAATGATGTCTGTGAGTATAACAGAACTCATATGGCAGGCAAAATCCTGAGGAGAAATCAAAACAGGAAGTGAGAAATCTGAGCTTTGTTTGTATTCACCAATCCCCAATGAAATCCCCTTGATATATTAATGATGTTGCACTGCCTAGGGGTTCCACTAGATGTCAACCATCTATAGAAATTTGAATGAGACTTCTCCTGTGTTGTGGGAGTGAATGAGAGCAGAATCTATCAGGTGTCTGGCAGTCAGCCATTTTCTGATCACGCTTATTCCTCATGGTATCCACTTGCGTTCCATTGCTCATGAAGACACAAAATAATACTCCGGTTGGAACTTTATTGAAGCAATATGTTAAAAACATCCTAATGATTGATTCTGTACTTAGTTTGAAATGTTTCTTCGACCTGTAATATAACTTTTTGATGTTTTTGTCCGATGTAACGCTGACCAGAATGAGCGTTTGGATATGTATACCAAACACGCTAACAAAAGAAGGTATTTGGACATAAATAACGGACATTATCGAACAAAACAAACATTTATTGTGGACCTGGGATTCCTGATGTAGATCATCAAAGGGAATATTTATCATATTTACCACAGAGTCATGTGTGAACAGGGAGTACAAAAAGGGACTAAGCACGCACTCACGAGGGGCCCCAGTGTTGAGGATCAGCGTGGTAGATGTGTTGTTGCCTACCCTTACCACCTGGGGGCGGCCCATCAGGAAGTCCAGGATCCAGTTACAGAAGGAAGTGTTTAGTCCCAGAGTTCTTAGCTTAGTGATGAGCTTTGTGGGCACTATGGTGTTGAACACTGAACTGTAGTCAAGTGAACAGCATTTTCAAATAGGTGTTATTTTTATCCAGGTGGGAAAGGGCAGTGTGGAGTGCGGTTGAGATTGCGTTGTCTGTGGATCTGTTTGGGCGGTATGGTACTATGGATACTGAGGGACTACTGAAGAGACTATAGAGGAACCGAGGCAGTGAAACATATAACAGAATAAGGCAAGAGAGAGTCTTATAGAGAATACTAGAGTGAGGGCAAGTAAAGGCACCATGAAAAGCCCTGCTGACAGCTGTCTGCAGCCACTACTAATAGACAGTACTAGTCAAAAGTTTGGAAACAACTACTCATTCCAGGATTTGTCTTTATTTTTTTATATTTTCTACATTGTAGAATAAAAGTAAAGACATCAAAACTATGAAATAACACATATGGAATCATATAGTAACCAAAAAAGTGTTAAACAAATCCAAATATATTTTATATTTGAGATTTTTCAAAATAGCCACCCTTTGTCTTGATGACAGCTTTGCACACTCTGATGAAACCAAGATTTAATTATTTGTTCTGAATGTCAAGGTTCACATCTAGAGAAAACCTGGCACCATCTCTACGGTGAAGCATGGTGGTGGCACCACAGATGCTGATGCGTTAGCTGAGGCGGGGCACTCGGGTTTCCTTTCTGTACTGGTTCCTCATAATGAATTCAAAATCGATTAAATTATAATTTTTTTTGTTTCTCACCCATTTACAAACAATACCCTATAATGAAAACATGTTTTTAGATGATTTTTTTTTAAATACAGAAAAATATTCACCCCTCTGAGTCAATACATGTTAGAATCACCTTTTCACAGTGATTACAGCTGTGAATCTTTCTGGGTAAGTCTCTAAAGCCATGTTTACATTGGCAATTTAAAGTGACTTAAATGTGCTAGAAAGCTAAACACATCTACCTAGGTAGGTAGATAGCTGATGCAGCTCGCCAAAAAGGACTTGTTTTGAAAGTTGGATCATCTTATCCTTTGAGGCTTTAAAAGTGTTCTTACCCTGTGATTTTGAACAATCAAAGCAACTGGGAAACATCCATCACAGGCATTGTTGTCGCCTTAGCTTTCTACTTAACCTCTGAGTGATTGGAAGCACAAGCACCACCAACAATCAATCTACACCACTGCACACACACACTCGTCATTACCAAACTCAGCAACAACAACAAAAAACATCCCTTTTTCAGGACCCTGTCTTTCAATGACATTTTGTAAAAATCCAAATAACTTCACAGATCTTCATTGTAAAGGGTTTAAACACTGTTTGCCATGCAATTAATGAACATGCACCTGTGGAACAATTTTTAAGACACTAACAGCTTACAGAGAGTAGGCAATTAAAGTCACAGTTATGAAAACTTATGACATTAAAGAGGCCTTTCTACTGACTCTGAAAAACATCAAAAGAAAGATGCCCAGGGTCCCTGCTCATCCGTGTGAACGTGCCTTAGGCATGCTGCAAGGAGGCATGAGGACTGCAGATGTGGCCAGGGCAATAAATTGCAATGATCGTACTGTGAGACGCCTAAGACTGCGCTACAGGGAGACGGGACAGACAGCTGATCATCCTCGCAGTGGCAGACCCCATGTAACAACACCTGCACAGGATCAGTACATCCGAACATCACACCTGCGGGACAGGTACAGAATGGCAACAACAACTGCCTAAGTTACACCAGAAACGCACAATCCCTCCATCAGTGCTCAGACTGTCTGCAATAGGCTGAGAGAGGCTGGACTGAGGTCTTGTAGGCCTGTTGTAAGGCAGGTCCTCACCAGACATCACCGGCAACAACATTGTCTATTGGAACAAACCCACCGTTGCTGGACCAGACGGGACTGGCAAAAAGTGCTCTTCACTGACTAGTCGCAGTTTTGTCTCACCAGGGGTGATGGTCGGATTCGCGTTTATGGTCGAAGGAATGAGATTTACACCAAGGCCTATACTCTGGAGCAGGATCGATTTAGAGGTGGAGTGTCCGTCATCGTCTGGGGCGTTGTGTCACAGCATCATCAGACTGAGCTTGTTGTCATTGCAGGCAGTCTCAACGCTGTGCGTTACATAATCCTCCTCCCTCATGTGGTACCCTTCCTGCAGACTCATCCTGACATGACACTCCAGCATGACAGTGCCACCAGCCATACTGCTCATTCTGTGCACAATTTCTGCCATGGCCAGCAAAGACCTGGATCTCAATCCCACTGAGCACGTCTGGGACCTGTTGGATTCCCCCCAGAAATGTCCGGAAACTTGCAGGTGCCTTGGTTGAAAAGTGGGGTAACATCTCACAGCAGGAACTGGCAAATCTGGTGCAGTCCATGAGGAGGATATGCACTGCAGTACTTAATGCAGCTGGTGGCCACACCAGATACCGACTGTTACTTTTCATTTTGACCAATTCCCCCTTTGTTCAGGGACACATTATTCCATTTATGTTAGTCACATGTCTGTGGAACTTGTTCAGTTTATGTCTCAGTTGTTGAATCTTGTTATGTTCATACAAATATTTACACATGTTAAGTTTGCTGGAAATAAACGCAGTTGACAGTGAGAGGACGTTTATTTTTTCGTTGGGTTTATGACACCTAGTGTAGCCTTGTCAGGAAATGACTGTTGACTGGAATGACTGAAATGACTGAAATGACTGAGACTGTTTGAACACACATCCGATTTGGTCACTTGTAACTGGCTGCTTGGACATTCAGTAGTGATTGATTTGAGCATTAAGGCCTGCAGTGTGGACAAGGGTTAACAGCTTTGTACACCTGGATTGTACAATATATGCATATTATTGTAAAAACATTTCTTCAAGCTCTGTCAAGTGGTTTGTTGATCATTGCTAGCACAGCCGGCCCACTCACTAGGCAGGATTAGGCGGCCGCCTGTGGTGTCAGATTGACGAGGGTCATGATCAGTGGTTTCAAGTTTGTATCTGTACATTTTCGACACGCTGATCATAGCGAGAGAAAAAAATTACTTCTGCATTTCCCGCTGTGTAAACACTTAGGCTCACGATAACTCCTGATGAAGTTGGGTAGCTGATATTCAGAGCTTAAATAGCCAAATTGATTAGTCACAGGAATCAGGACTAATAAAGCCAATGCAACGGCCTGTTTTTACAAATGGTAGGCTTACCACATAGATGGGCATTCATAAAATTATATTTCAGGCACACTGTAGGCTACACCTCAGTAAGCACGAACCGATGCCGACGCCTTTTGGACATCTTCTTTTGGTCCAGTCCAGACCAAATCTGAAAGATGTCTATGTTTGGTTCAGATTTGGTGCGGTCCAGATCGGGCTTGATTTCAAAGTCCACAGACATAGATTTTTGGTCCAGTCCAGACTAAATCTGAACCAATCATAGACGCCTTGCTTTGTCCAAAACATACATGTCAATAAATTGCTTCTTTTCCATTCAGAACCAAAAATGTACCTGATTTAACATCTGGAAAATATGCCCATTCAACATCCTGGAAAATATATATTTTAAACATGTGGAAAATACATTTTCACCTTTCATTCAGAACCGAAATTGTACCTAACTTCAACGTCTGGAAAATACATATTTTAGACATCTTGTCATCGTCATTTTGTTTACTGGGACTATTCTATTTTTTTGTGGGGGGGCACCTAGGGCGGAAGAATGGCAGTGACACAATATCGGGATGTTTTCTGGACCTTTCTCACTCTCTAATTGTGCTAAATCATCAGTGAGCCTGGAGACAACAGGTCATGCACACAACCAGAGTCATATCATCTTATATCATCTCCAGCTAGGCTGAGCTAGGCTGAGGAGAGCAGGCAGGCCTCATCCTTGAAAATAAAACGCTTTTTGCTTAGGGCTGATTGCTGGAATGGGCTAATTACCAGGGCTTATCAACCATGCAGGCAGGCTCACATTGCAGCTCCTCTCTTCTCTTGTTCTTCCCCTCCTCTCTTCTCCTCACTCGCATTAGAACCCTGGCATGGCCCAGCTTTGCGTCACAAAACGGCAGGCCCTGATTGAAGCAGACCACGCGTGCGGGTGCCTCAGCCAAGACACTCAAAGGCCCAGATAATCATAACTGCCGTTCGGCACTCAGTGTGCTTAGCTTAATGTACCACTGGTGATTTGTTTCATTGTGAGAGATTTAATAAGCGTCTGCTTCTCGTTTTGTTCCCACTCTCCCTCCACCACATGCTCTGGAGCTCATTAAGGGAGATGAAGAAAACAACAGAACTTACAGAGACAGTGTGGAGGTTCAGTCGTTTGGTCGGGGGATGGGATTTTGTGCATAGGAACAGCCATCGCTGCCATTTCTGAGACACAGGACAGTGTTAAGTCTCTGACTGATTAACTGGGAGTTTACCAAAGGGTTTAGAGGGAACTTTGTGTAGGTTAAGTCGATTTAGCAGTCCTACTGTACACAGCCAGAGGCACACACCAGCGCTCCACTGAGCCAGGATGATCTGAGAACGGGATTCCACATTGCTATTTTTAAGCTGTTTTCTAGTGTAATAGTACCAGTCAAAAGTTTGGACACACCTACTAATTTAAGGGGTTTTCTTTATTTTTACTACTTTCTACATTGTAGAATAAAAGTGAAGACATCAAAACTATGAAATAAAACATATGGAATCATGTGGTAACCCAAAAAGAGTAACCCATGAAACATCCATGTCTTCGTCACTGGAAAAGATCAATGGTTGAGGTTGACATCATTTAAAAGTCAAATCAAATCTTATTGGTCACATGCACATGGTTAGCAGATGTTAATGCGAGTGTAGCGAAATGCTTGTGCTTCTAGTTCCGACAGTGCAGTAATATCAAACAAGTAATCTAACATTTTCACAATAACTACATTTTACACAGAGGTGTAAAGGAATGAATAAGAATATGTACATAAAGATATATGAATGACTGATGGCCGAACGGCATAGGCAAGATGCAGTAGATGGTATAGAGTAAAGTATATACATATGAGATGAGTAATCTCGGGTATGTAAACATGATATAAAGTGGCTTTGTTTAAAGTGACTAGGGATGCATTTATTACATCCAATTATTAATTATTAAAGTGGCTAGAGATTTGAGTCTGTATGTTGTCAGCAGCCACTCAATGTTAGTGATGGCTGTTTAACAGTCTGATGGCCTTGAGATAGAAGCTGGTCTTCAGTCTCTCGGTCCCAGCTTGATGCACCGTATGGACCTCACCTTCTGGATGATAACGGGCCGAACAGGCAGTGGCTCGGGTGGTTGATGTCCTTGATGATTTTCTTGGCCTTCCTATAACATCGGGTGCTGTAGGTGTCCTGGAGGGCAGGTAGTTTGCCCCCGGTGATGCGTTGTGCAGACCGCACTGCCCTCTGGAGAGCCTTATGGTTGTGGGCGGAGCAGTTGCCGTACCAGGCGGTGATACAGCCCGACAGGATGTTCTCGATTGTGCATCTATAAAAGTTTGTGAGTGTTTTAGGTGACAAGCCAAATTTCTTCAGTCTCCTGAGGTTGAACAGGCGCTGTTGCGCCTTCTTCACCACACTGTCTGTGTGGGTGGACCATTTCAGTTTGTCTGTGATGTGTACGCCAAGGAACTTAAAACTTTCCACCTTCTCCACTACTGTCCCTTCGATGTGGATAGGAGGGTGCTCCCTCTGCTGTTTCCTGAAGTTATTTTCCTGTCACCACACTCCAAGGGCCCTCACCTCCTCCCTATTGGCCATCTCGTCATTGTTAGTAATCAAGCCAGGTCAAAGCTATGATCCCTTATTGATGTCACCTGTTAAATCAACTTCAATCAGTGTAGATGAACGGGAGAGAGGTTAAAGAAGTATTTTTATTAAGCCTTGAGATTATTGAGACATGGATTATGTATGTGTGCCATTCAGAGGGTGAATGGGCAAGACGAAAGATTTAAGTGCCTTTGAATGGGGTATGGTAGTAATGTCAGGCGCACAGGTTTGAGTGTGTCAACTACTGCAACGCTGCTGGGTGTTTCACGCTCAACAGTTTCCCATGTGTAACAATGGCCCACCACCCAAAAGACATCCAGCCAACTTGACACAACTGTGGGAAGCAATGGAGTCAACATGGGCTAGCATTCCTATAGAATGCTTGTCACCTTGTAGAGTCAATGCCTGGCGAATGCAGGCTGTTCTAAGGCCAAAAGAGGGTGCAACTCAATATTAGGTGTTCCTAATGGTTTGTACACTCAGTGTATATTTCCACACTATGAAGACGGAATAATACTGTGAAATTGTGAAAATTATGATAATCCCCTTTTAGTGTATGAGCTTTTTGAAAAGACTGCTTGGAATTTCAGCCTGTTTTGGTTTGATGGTGTTTTGGCCTGCCTGGTGACATCACCAGAAGGTAAATTAGTTAATAGACCAATAAGAAATAGAGTTTCAAAGCTCTGTGCCAATAACCTCAAAATGTCAGTTTTCCCCTCCCCATACAGACCCCTCCCAGACAGTCCTAGCCAAAGTTTTGCTTGAGAAATTGCTCTTTCCTAAGAAGATGTACCATATGTGTATTTTGTTTTTACATTTACTTGAAAACAATCACAGTAAGGTACTTAATTGTTACCCAGGACCAGAAATGATTTGATATTTAGATAAAAACAGCTGCATTGGACCTTTAACCCTAACCCCCTTAACATAATCTATTTCTGAATTGGTTCAAATAAAGGTTATGGTAGATCATGAATTTACCAATTATCAGCATAAAATATCCCATATCCTCCATGTATTTTCCACATCCAGCTCGGGTTACATATAGGCCTACTCTGCCAACTCCTACTGCCCCTGCTTCACCTCCCTCGGCCCCTCTACATACTGTATGGGGAAACAGAGGACAGAAGTGTTGCCAGCATGGAAGAGCAATAAGAATGTGTCTTGTACATACAGTACCAGTCAAAAGTGGACACACCTACTCATTCAAAGGATTTTCTTTATTTAAAAAAAAACTATTTTCTACATTGTAGAATAATAGTGAAGACATCAACACTAAGAAATAACACATGTGGATCATGTAGTAAACAAAAAAATGTGTTAAACAAATCAAAATAGATTTTATAGTTGAGATTCTTCAAAGTAGCCACCCTTTGGCTGGATGACAGCTTGCACACTTAGCATTTTTATTTCATAGTTTTGATGTCTTCACTATTATTCTACAATTTAAAAAAAGTAAAATAAAGAAAAGCCCGTGAATGAGCAGGCGTCCAAACTTTTGACTGGTGTTGTAAGTATATAACTTGTGGAGGAGATAAACAACACAGTCATGTTGCAGCACTCACGTGGCAAATGGATTCAATATAGAAATGAAGGCTTTTGGAAACACATCATAGCAAAACATAGCGGTGTATGACTATTTTCCCAGAGGGAACTTCATTTGTGCTGTCAGATATATCGAACACACTTTAATGTAAAACACATATGCATCATTACATGAACAGGGCATGTGTACGTTAGCAAATAAAATACAGTGCCTGTTAATAAATGTATCCATAAATGTCACGCCCTGGTCAAAGTATTTTGTGTTTATCTTTATGTATTTGGTCAGGCCAGGGTGTGGCATGGGGTTTTTGTAATTGTGGTGTGTTTGTCTTGGGGTTTTGGTGGTGGTATTGGGATTGTAGCTTAGTGGGTTGTCTAGCAAGGTCTATGGCTGTCTGGAGTGGTTCTCAATCAGAGGCAGGTGCTTATCGTTGTCTCTGATTGGGAACCATATTTAGGCAGCCATATTCTTTGAGTTTGTCGTGGGTGATTGTCCTTAGTGTCTTACTTGTACTCTCTGTTAGTTTGCACTAGATAGGCTGTTTTCGGTTTTCATTACGTTTATTGTTTTGTAGTGTTTAGTGTTTAGTCGTGTTTACGTTTTTGTTTAATAAATATGGATCGCAATCGACACGCTGCAGTTTGGTCCGACTCTCCTTCATCACCACTAGAAAACCGTTACAGAATCACCCACCACCAACGGACCAAGCAGCGTGTTAACAGGCAGGAACCACAGGAGAGGCAACAGAGGCAGCAGCAGCAGGAGCAGCAGCAGCTGCAGTGGGAGAGGCTGCACCACCTGGAGAAATGGACATGGGAGGAAGAACTGGACGGTAAAGGACCCTGGGCTCAGCCTGGAGAATATCGCCGCCCCAAGGAAGAACTGGAGGCGGCGAAAGCTGAGAGGCGCAGATATGAGGAGGCAGCACGGCGTAGCGGATGGAAGCCTGAGAATCAGCCCCAAAATTTCTTGGGGGGCTCAGGGAGAGTGTGGCAGAGTCAGGAGTCAGACCTGAGCCAACTCTCCCTGTTTATCGTGAGGAGCCAAGGAGGAGACCAGAACCAGAGACTGTGAAGGAGTTAATGGGGAAATTGGAGGAGAGAGAAATGAGGGAGTTGCTGTGTTGGTGCTTTTTGCATGGAATTCGCCCGACGGAACGTGTTGGGGATTTGATGGCACCTGGGTTAGCGCTCCATACTCGTCCTGAGGTGCGTGTTAGTCGGCTGGTGAAGTTGGTGCCAGCCTCACGCACCAGGCCTCCTGTGCACATCCCTAGCCTTGCACATCCTGTGCCAACACTGCTCTCAAGATCTCCAGTACGCCTTCACGGTCTAGCCCATCCTGTGCTACCTCCACACTCCAGTCCTCCGGTAGCAGCTCCCCGCTCCAGGCTTCCTGTGCGTGTCCTCGATCCAGTACCACCAGTTCCAGCACCATGCACCAGGCCTTCAGTGTGCCTTGCCTGTTCAGCGCAGCCAGCGCTTTTCTCCTCTCCTGCGCTGCTGGAGTCTCCCGCCTGTTTAGCGCAGCCAGAGCCTTTCTCCTCTACAGCGCTGCCGGATCCTCCCGCCTGTTCAGCGCAGCCAGAGCCTTCCTCCTCTACAGCGCTGCCGGAGCCTCCCGCCTGTTTAGCGCAGCCAGAGCCTTTCTCCTCTCCTACGCTGCCGGAGTCTCCCGCCTGTTCAGCGCAGCCAGAGCTGCCAGCCTGCATGGAGAAGCCAGAGCTGCCAGCCTGCATGGAGAAGCCAGAGCTGCCAGCCTGCATGGAGAAGCCAGAGCTGCCAGCCTGCATGGAGCAGCCAGAGCTGTCAGTCCGCATAGAGCAGCCAGAACTGTCAGTCTGCATGGAGCAGCCAGAGCTGTCAGTCTGCATGGAGCAGCCAGAGCTGTCAGTCTGCATGGAGCAGCCAGAGATGTCAGTCTGCATGGAGCAGCCAGAGCTGTCAGTCTGCATGGAGCAGCCAGAGCTGTCAGTCTGCATGGAGCAGCCAGAGCTGCCAGTCTGCAAGGAGCAGCCAGAGCTGTCAGTCTGCATGGAGCAGCCAGAGCTGTCAGTCTGCATGGAGCAGCCCGAGCTGCCAGTCTGCATGAAGCAGCCAGTCTACATGGAGCAGCCAGAGATGTCAGTCTGCATGAAGCAGCCAGAGCTGTCAGTCTGCATGGAGCAGCCAGTCTGCATGGAGCAGCCAGTCTGCAAGGAGCTGTCAGTCTGCAAGGAGCTGTCAGTCTGCACGGAGCTGTCAGTCTGCACGGAGCTGCCAGTCTGTAAGGAGCTGCCAGTCTGCAAGGAGCTGCCAGTCAGCACGGAGCCGCCAGAGCGGTCAGTCTGTAAGGAGCAGCTAGTGCCGCCAGTCTGCCCAGCGCCGCCAGTGCCCCCAGTCTGCCCAGCGTCGCCAGTCTGCCCAGCGCCGTCAGTCTGCCCAGCATCGCCAGTCTGCCCAGCGTCGCCAGTCTGCCCAGCGTCGCCAGTCTGCCCAGCGCCGTCAGTCTGCCCAGCATCGCCAGTCTGCCCAGCATCGCCAGTCTGCCCAGCGTCGTCAGTCTGCCCAGCGTCGTCAGTCTGCCCAGCGTCGTCAGTCTGCCCAGCGTCGTCAGTCTGCCCAGCACCGCCAGTATGCCCAGCGCCGCCAGTCTGCCCAGCGCCGCCAGTCTGCCCAGCATCGCCAGTCTGCCCAGCGCCGCCAGTCTGCCCAGCGCCGCCAGTCTGCCCAGCGCCGCCAGATCTGCCAGTCAACCAGACTCTTCCAGATCTGCCAGTCAACCAGACTCTTCCAGATCTGCCAGTCAACCAGACTCTTCCAGATCTGCCAGTCAACCAGACTCTTCCAGATCTGCCAGTCAACCAGACTCTTCCAGATCTGCCAGTCAGCCAGGATCTGCCAGTCAGCCAGGATCTGCCAGTCAGCCAGGATCTGCTGAAACCACCAGCCAGCCAGGAGCTGGTAGATCTATCTACCTGCCTGAGCTTCCTCTCACTCCTGAGCTTCCTCTCACTCCTGAGCTTCCTCTCACTCCTGAGCTTCCTCTCACTCCTGAGCTTCCTCTCACTCCTGAGCTTCCTCTCACTCCTGAGCTTCCTCTCACTCCTGAGCTTCCTCTCACTCCTGAGCTTCCTCTCACTCCTGAGCTTCCTCTCACTCCTGAGCTTTCTCTCACTCCTGAGCTTTCTCTCACTCCCGAGCTTCCCCTCAGTCCCGAGCTGCCTCGGTCCCGAGCTGTCCTTCAGTCCCGATCTGCTCCTCAGTCCAGTGGGGTTCTGGGTGGGGACTACTAGGCCATGGTCGGCGGCGAGGGTGGACTATCCAGGGACGAAGGGAGAGGGGACTAAGACATTAAAGGAGTGGGGTCCACGTCCCGCGCCGGAGCCGCCACCATGGACAGACGCCCACCCGGACCCTCCCTATTGTTTTGAGGTGCGTTCGGGAGTCCGCACCTTAGGGGGGTTCTGTCACGCCCTGGTCAAAGTATTTTGTGTTTATCTTTATGTATTTGGTCAGGCCAGGGTGTGGCATGGGGTTTTTGTAATTGTGGTGTGTTTGTCTTGGGGTTTTGGTGGTGGTATTGGGATTGTAGCTTAGTGGGTTGTCTAGCAAGGTCTATGGCTGTCTGGAGTGGTTCTCAATCAGAGGCAGGTGCTTATCGTTGTCTCTGATTGGGAACCATATTTAGGCAGCCATATTCTTTGAGTTTGTCGTGGGTGATTGTCCTTAGTGTCTTACTTGTACTCTCTGTTAGTTTGCACTAGATAGGCTGTTTTCGGTTTTCATTACGTTTATTGTTTTGTAGTGTTTAGTGTTTAGTCGTGTTTACGTTTTTGTTTAATAAATATGGATCGCAATCGACACGCTGCAGTTTGGTCCGACTCTCCTTCATCACCACTAGAAAACCGTTACAATAAATCCCTAAATAGCCAGCTAGGGTGCCAAGGACAGAGCCCAAGGACAGGTTTGCACTCACTCAGTAGCCTTACGGAGGCAGCTATAAAGCTAGAAGTCACTTCCACGATCCTGTGCCCTGATGGCAGGAAGGCATACTGGGTAGAAATTATGTTCTTGCCCTTTTTGTGTGCCTATTCTTGTCTGAGGCTGCATAGCCAGCTACCTACTATCTTGAAACTCACGGACAAATTTTTTCACTTACTTTTCCAGCCTGGTTTGTGACCCTGTGTTACCCAGCACAGTGAGGGGCAAGAAGCAAGAGTGGACTGGGCCAGACAAGACTGGTTCTGAGCCCGGCAGCTGGTAAGAAAAAAGACAACATGAAGACATATCCAGTGTATAGTGCAGTGGCACATACTTAAAAGGACTTCAGTTTGTGCTTAACAATCCAATCTACTGTTATTTTTTCCATATCCCAACAGTATGTGATAAGGTTGACAGAGAAAGTACACAAACACCAAAAACGTCTACTGTTTTTCCTTTAGAGTGAGATGATCTCCTTCTCATGTCATACCACAGTGTAATTACTTTAAAAGTTTCCTTGTTAGCTTATTGAATAGCATCGTAGCATCTGAACCTTTGATGAAGTGTATTTCATTTACTGCCCATGTGGATATGCCTTGTTTGACACTGTTTCCGCATATGAATGAGGGAGTTTGATTAAGCTGAACCAGTGTGCACCGGGCTATGGCCCATGACGTGAACTAGCAGGAGCGCCCTGCTCGAATAGAACTTTAATCTGCGCCACCGGGACATATTGTCCACAAAGCAGCATGGTGCATCGTTCAGGAACATACAACATGTATTTTCCATAAATAAATGTAAACATTTTCAAACTATTTTAAGGCAGATAAAGTATACATACGGTGCATTCAGACCTCTTGACTTTTTGCACATTTTGTTACGTTACGGCCTTATTCTAAAATGGATTAAATAGTTGTTTTTTCTCTCATCAAACTACGCACAATATCCCATAATGACAAAGCAAAAAAACGTTTTTTAGACATTTTTGCAAATTTATAAAAATAAGAAAACACTGAAATCACATTAAATAAGTATTCAGACCCTTTACTCAGTACTTTGTTGAAGCGCCTTTGTCAGTGATTACAGCCTCGAGTCTTTTTGGGTATGACACTACAAGCTTGGCACACCTGTATTTGGGGAGTTTCTCCCATTCTTCTCTGCAGATCCTCTTAATCTCTGTAAGGTTGGATGGTGAGCGTCGCTGCGCAGCTATTTTCAGGTCTCTCCAGAGATATTCTGTTGTGTTCAAGTCCGGGCTCTGGCTGGGCCACTCAAGGACATTCAAAGACTTGTCCCGAAGCCACTCCTGCGCTGTCTTGGCTGAGTGCTTAGGCTTGTTGCCCTGTTGGAAGGTGAACCTTCATCCCAGTCTGAGGTCCTGAGCACTAATTTAGGATCTCTCTGTACTTTTCTCCGTTAATCTTTCCCTCGATCCTGACTAGTCTCCCAGTCTCTGCCGCCGAAAAAACATCCCCACAGCATGATGCTGCCACCACCATGCTTCACCATGCGTATGGTGCCAGGTTTCCTCCAGACGTGATGCTTGGCATTCAGGCCAAAGAGTTCAATCTTGGTTTCATCAGACCAGAGAATCTTGTTTTTAATGGTCAGAGTCCTTTGGGTGCCTTCTGGCAAACTCCAAGCGGGCTGCAGAGATGGTTGTCCTTCTGGAAGGTTCTCCCATCTCCACAGAGGAACTTTGGAGCTCTGTCAGTGACCATTGTGTTCTTGGGCACCTCCCCGACCAAGGCCTTTTCCCATGGTTGCTCAGTTTAGCTGGGTGGCCAGCTTTAGGTCCCAAACATGTTCCATTTAAGAATGATGGAGGCCACTGTGTTCTTGGGGGCCTTCAATGCCACAGAAAGTCTTTGGAAACCTTCCCCAGATCTGCTCTTCGACACAATCCTGTCTCGGAGCTCTACGGACACTTCCTTCGACTTCATGGCTTGGTTTTTTTCTCTGACATGCCCTGTCAACTATGGGACCTTATATAGACAGGTGTGTGCCTTTCCAAATCATGTCCAATCAATTGAATTTACCACAGGTGGACTCCAATCAAGTTGTAGAAACATCTCAAGGATGATCAATGGAAACAGGATGCACCTGAGCTCAAATTCAAGTCTCATAGCAAAAGGTCTGAATACGTATGTAAATATTTAATTCAAATTGAATTTAACCTTTATTTAACTAAGGTATTTCTGTTCTATATTTGGAATACATTTGCAAAAAAAAAATGTTTTCGGTTTGCCATTTTGCAGTAAAGTGTGTAGATTGATGACAAAAATAATGTATTTCCTCCATTTTAGAATAATGTTCTGTTACAAAATGTGGAAAAAGTCCAGGCGTCTGAATACTTCCCGAATGCACTGTATGCGTTTTTATCAAGAGGAAACACTTTGTGTTGTAATCATTACTCCATGTGCTTTACATACGTCACTTTGTTTTGAGACGACTTTGCCATGTCACCTAGCTCACACCCAGGAGGCAGCCCGGTTTCAAAACGAATGCTATCACTTTTCACACTGTGAAATTTCCGACTTGGCCAGCTTAATCGAATCCTCTCAATGGGACTTAAAATCAGGGCGCAGCTGCTGTTTAGATAGGCCGTATAACTTGATCATTTTCAGAAAATCTGCAATCAAAATAAACCTACCCCAACAACCATATTATTTTTGGAAGCCCAATTAATTATGAATTCTGGCATTTAAAATGTATTATGCTCAGAACTCAATGTAAGGACTAAGGCATGGGTGTCTAACTCAATTCCTGGTGGGGCGAGTGTCTGTTGGTTTATTAGTTTGGAACTCCTCTAACCTATTTTTTTAGGTCTTAATACAAATTCAAATACAAATTCAAAGGAAATAACCCAGCAGACATGCAGCTATCCAGGAATTGAGTTTGACACCCCTAGACACAGGTGTGGGACTGATTGTCACAGGGAGTCCCAGTTGGCTACCCATCAAATTTGCTTTAGTAGGATATTATACATTTATACGTTAGATATAATTATGGTAGACTGATGAAATTTGATTTGATATGCAGACATAATACATGACCAGGAATAGGGAGGATTTCACCAGAATGTCACCTTGGGGAACATCACATCAAGGGCAAAGAACACCTTATCCAGGTTTGCCAGCATGGGGTGGGCAATCAACTGTTGTTACATCCATCATTTTTGGACTTATAAATGAATTAAATTATATGTATCCATTGATGTATTCAATGTATAAATGCCTCATTAGCATAGTTCAATTGTCATACCCCATCTGAACCCAGCATACAAGCTTGTTTTTCTCCAACGTTTGTAAATGCTATATAGCCTCAAAAGATGGTTAAAACTATAATTGTGATATTATGGATGGTCAGGCCTTGCATCCATGGCTCTGTCTATTTGAGAGTGGTTACATTTCTCCAGGCCCATCAGCTTTTCACCGTACCAGCGGAGGGGAGACCTCTTTGCTATTGTTTATACTGCTGATTGCCACTTTACGACATGCTGTGTAATGATGGAAACAAATGTCAAAGTGGCTTTAATATAATAACTTTAATACATTTGAATGCATTCCATTCAAGACATGACAATATTTCAGAGTTAGCATTTACCATTAGGTCAATTACCTTTCCTGATACTGGTGCACGCTGTTTTATATGGAAGGACACGCACACACTGAGAATAAAAGTGTACAGACATCTTGTAACTTTGTTGACATTCTGGAAGGGATCAGATTAAGGACATCCAGACAACTTGACACAACTGTGAGGAGCATTGGAGTTTAATGTTTTGTACACTCAGTGTATAAAGCCAAACACATTTAACAGTTAGCCTATTAATTATAGCCCTAATTAAGTTGGGGTTTCCTCTCTCCTTCATTTTCTTACACAATTAAGGCAAGGGCTGTCTCCTCGTCTCTTCACTCCGCTTCTGCCTCCGCCACATTGTTCAACACAAATATACTGGTTAACTTTGATATTATGCAGATAGCAACATGGTCTAGGGAAAGGCGGCAATTCAATGGATCATTGACGATCGGTTCAGAACAGTGGACAGCGACCTCTTATCCACCCAGGAGAAAGCGCATTTGTTATAAAATAATATTTGTAGTAGTGTTGCACCATTGTTCTTACATAATATAACCATATACATTTTTAGTAACAGTGTAATGGATTGTGCCATCCCTGCGGCTTCCAATTGATTAGTTCACTAATCCAAGTGCGAATCTACATTTTTTTAGATACTTTTGCGAACTGCTCGACAAAAAAAAAATCTGTCGACCAACAGCCAGCCTACTGACCAAACAATCGACCAGCCGACTAAAATGGGATCAGCCCTAAAGAAACTGAACAAATCTACAAATTACATGTCCCTGTATAGGCCTACATACCATACATAATTCTTGCATACACTCTATGCACCTTTTCTAAACTCTGATTTGTAAGTTAAATTCAAAGAGCCTCAACACCCAGATTGCCATCAACTGCCAAGTAGCTGTAGAGCACCCAAATCATAACAGCTGTCCATTGTCCAATACACTGTAGAATCCAAGTCAGTATAAAGTGAGCCTAGGCAGTTACCAGAAAACGCTAAATTTCATTTTTCAGGGATACAGCATTTTCAACCTAAATTAAGTTTCATTTTCCTATCACCAACGTCTTTCTACTTCCCATTACCGTTCTCCTATCCTCTCTCACTTTGCTCCCTCTCATCCCTCGCTTTTCTTTCTTCCATCCTTCCCTCCACCTCATCCCTCACTCTCCATATCTCCATCCCACTTTTCTTATGTACATCCCTCACTCTCCATACCCCCATCCCTCTCGTGACTTCAGTAAGACACTCTTTGTCCAAAGGAAAGCAGCACAGAGCATTACCTGCTCACACAAACACACATTACAGAAGATAATACCTGCTAATTAACCCGCTCACTCTCTGTCACTCCCCCTTTTGTCTAGCCAGGGAGTTGTATGGAGACTCTATTGTGGGTGACCATCTCCTGTTCCTCCTCAGTGTCAGTCTGTCTAGCAGGGCAGAGGCATCATGCAGGCTGGCTGACTGGGGTTAAGTGAGCCGGGAAATGATTTGGCATGTGAATGTGTGAGTGCTGTAAGGGCACGACCCTCACGTCTGTCTGGAACAGTGTGCCTGCCTGCTGACAATCCATGGGCACTGAGCTGCTCTCACGCTCACGACCCAGCACACCAGAGGGCTATAAGCGCAATCACACTTAAGAGTATACACAACACACACATTCCCACACAAAGGCTCGCTCTTAAAAAGCACACTAAGACAGACTCACCTCCTCCTATACAGTGCATTCAGAAAGTATTCAGACTCCTTGACTTTTTCCACATTGTTACTTAACAGCCTTATAAAATTTAGGAAATTATTTCCCCCCTCAATCTACACACAATACCCCATAATGAAAACGCAAAAAACGTTTTTTTAGAAATGTTTGTATTAAAAGTAAAATAAACAAATATCACATTTACTTAAGTGTTCAGACCCTTTACTCAGTACTTTGTGGAAGCACCTTTGTCAGCTAATGTTATTCAATCCATTTTAGAACAAGGCTCTAATGTAACAAAATGTGGGAAAAGTCAAAGGGTCTGAATATTTTCCGAATGCACTGTACACACTTGCCAAACCCTCACTTAGTCACTTAATCACTCACACAAAATCACTCAAGATAAACTTGATTGCGTACACAGTACAGTATATCTGAATGGTAATCAGATCCAGTGGGATGCAGATGCTGCAATCGTCAGAGAGAGAAAGAAAGATGGGCCTTCTTTAGCAGAGCGAGAGATCTGTTAGCCCCCGTTCCCTTGGGCTGACCTTCTGGCACGGACTGGCTAGAGGAAAACACTCCGAACTTTGTTATCAACCACTTCTTGGCTCCCAGCGAGCCATTGTACTCGTGCCACTTCTGGCATAATAATATATGTAACCATAACAAAAGATACAAGGAGGTAAATCAAAGACAGCCTTTTCCAGGCCAAGAGAGAAGTGCTTTTTGATAACACTTTACTTGACACCCAGAATTATAACACGTTAAGACACGGTCATAACAGCTGACATAACTTGTCATAACACTATCATAGCCTACTTGTGTATGTTTATTTTATATAAATTTTTCTTGGCAGGGAAAAGAAAACGTTTGAATAAATGTAGGTTTTGACACTTATGTAGGTGTCATACCCAGCCATACAACAATGTAGTATGTCAAAACAGGTGTAAATATATGGGTCATGACAGTGTTATGACCATTATCTGACAGGTTACGACAAGTTATGTCAGCTGTTATGACATATTATAACATGGTTATGGCCATGTCATAATATTTTATGACACTGGGTGTCATGTAAAGTGTTACCAGATTATTGTTTTTTACTCAATGAAAAAGCTAAATGGAGTTTATTTGGCTTTCATCAAGTGAGAGACAGTGAGAGAGTTTTTGGCGTGATCAAACCCATTCGTTTTGGTTGTTCTCCCATGGAATCAGACCATACCCTGTTCCAAACTTAGTGACCTTCCCGAGTTTTCCTTAGCTCCGGAAAAACAAGAAGGCCTACTCTATATTAGGCTTGTTAAAACTGCGTGACCAGGTATTTTGTGGGACATAAAAGAGTATGCCTAACAGACCATCTCAATCCTGTGAGCCGCTGGTCAAGACACAAAAAGGAAACAGCCTGTGTACAAAAACAAATAGGAAGGCAAATGCAACAGATAGCTAGGTTTCACAGTTCAAACCCAGGGTCAACATCTGGACTCTAATAGGTTTCCAGTAAAACAGTACTTTGCTTATTATAGAAATCCCTTCACTGTAACAATATGAAACTACTGGAGTGTACAGAGCATATCCAACAAAAGTGGGTTTAAGGGGTTCATAACTGTGAGAACACTGCTTGTGGAGCTGAGAGTTGCATTGCGCCTCGTAAAAAAGCCTGACCTCATTGTCTTCCAACACATAATTCTTATAAAATATTTGTTTCACTAAAAGACACACAGAACTAGGCCAAGCATTCCATTATGTTGAGATCTATTCAATTCTGTACACTATCAACGTAACTTTTTTCCTGTTGGGATTCAAACTGGCAAACCTTCAGTTTCTGGCCTGTTTGTTTATTAACTTTTTACTTTGTGACCCACCAATTGAGGTGTCTGGTGAATCTCAAACCACCATAAGGGTTGAGCAGTGAAAAATACATTCTCAGATAAAATAAGAATAAAAAAATAAAAAAATCGAAAGTACAAAAGCATCTAACTTAAAAAAAGATTTGAGTATGTGCTTGAGTACAACCCACAGTATCTAGGCTAAATGCTGTCCCAGCAATGTCAGATATGGGATTCGAACACACACCGCCGGGGGAGACTCTGACCTGAACGCAGCGCCTTAGACCGCTCTGTCATCCTTACCTCCAACTTCCCGTTACCCCACTGTAACAGCATCAGACTTCTACCACTAATGCAGCAAACTTGGTGGTTAACCCCGTACCTGTTAGTCTAGGACTTAGGCCGAGAGGTCCAAACCTCTTAACAAGGTCAGTGTTCTACTACAAATGATACAATGCAATAGGCTACACTCCAATACGGACCTCAAACATTTTTTTATTAAATGTTCTTGATATTTGCATCACATTTTGCCTTCATGGGAATCATCCAAAGAGCACAATTGTAGAGTTCCTGGGAAGCCACTCATCCTCCTCCCTTCTTTCTTCCCAGTGTCTCTCTCCAAACGGTTGTATATTAAGGTTGTACTGTACCTCTGTACTTACCTTGGTTGTGTGTGCGGAGCATCATGGGTGTTGAATGTTGTAGATGATTACGTTCTAGATAAAATGATTGAACTGAATTCCGATCACTCGTCTCATCATTATTGAATTGTTATGTAGACATGGTTATGAAATCCACAAGACATAGCACTTACCTCCCCTGCTGCGTCACAAAACCCACTATCAGAGACAGCATAAATGAAATACCTTTCCAAAAGCTTAACCCTGTTGATGTTGCTAAAAGGACACTTTTCACCAAAACCACTAGTTATTACTGAAAGGCTTAGGTTCCACAGGAGAGATGTGGAAGAGGGAGAATCAGAGCACTGAGTTTAACGATGTTCTAAATAACACCATTAGAGACAGACTAGTATGTGAGCTACAGAGTGAAGCTACACAAAAGAGAATATTGACTGAAAGTAATCTGGCCTTGCCTTGGCAAAGGCCATTGAAGTCAATGTGTCCAAGGAACTAGCTACTAAAGAGGCTCAGAGAAAGAGACATTCCAAAAATAAAAAGAGTTGAGTGACTCATCAGATGTGGAATTCACACTGAAATACTGACTGTTGGTGGGGGGCCCACAAAGTTACTATGTCTCTTCCTTGCTAGAGGGGCTGCCGGATCTTATAGAGATTGACACAGGGGCAGCTGTATCTCATGTCAGACAGAAGTCTACAAAAAGACACAAACACCTTCCACTTCAGCCGGCACACATCGTACTAAAGAATTACACAGGTGGATCTGTCACTGTGAAAGGCATCACTGATGTCACAGTTCAGTTAAGTGGACAAACATCCAAAAATCCATCACTACTGAGATGTTTGTGGCTGTGAAAAATCACACTGGACTCACTGGCCATCAGTTTGTACAATGACACATGGAGACACACACCTACACGCCATCTTAAAGAAACATGGACAAGTCTTTAATGGAGAGCTGGGCAGCATGAAATACATTACAATGAAGCGTAGCATTAAGCCAGTCAGCAAACCAAAGTTTCTGAATGCATGACCCGCTCTAAATCAAGAACAAAGTACTGGAGCTGGTCAGTGTGAGTAAATGGGCTACACCCTTCATACAAGTCCTTAAGAAGAATGGTGGAATCAGGATATGTGGAGCCTGCTGACCGTCCTGACACACAAGGGGCTCTTCGGGTGCTGCCTCCCATTTGGAATCACAACTGCACCACCCCAGTTCCAGAGGGCAATGAACCAGATCTTCAGTGGATTGCCATGAGTACAATGCCACCTGGATGACATATTCATTACTGGAAAAGACGACCATCTCTAGAACTTGGAAGCAACCTAAAAAGTACTACGGACTGCGAGTTCGTAAGAACGCGTACATTCTCTCAACCATCGGTTGAATACCTTGGACACGTCGTCGATGCCACAGGCCTTCACAAGGCTCTGTCCAAGGTCAAGGCTGTCTTGGATGCCCCAACTCCTCAGAACATTAACCAACTACCTTCTTTCCTGGGGTTACTGAAATACTACGGACGCTTTATCCCGAGCTTAGCAACGAAGCTGAAGCCATTGCATCAGTTGCATTTTCAGGACAAAACATGGAAATGGACAGAACAATGCGAGGAAGCATCTGTAAAAATCAAGGAAACACTTCTGAGGCATTGACACACTTCGACCCGTCATTGCCCATCCAACTAGCTTGTGATGCTAGTCCATATGGTGTGGGTGCCGTCGTGTCCCATATCATGCCTTCATGTGAAGAGAAGCAAATTGCTTTTGAGGACATAGGACAAAGCAGAAAGTAACTATGCACAGATAGAACGCAAAGCCCTAGGCATGGTTTTTGGAGTACATAAGTCCCACCGATATCTGTACGGGAGGAAATCTTTGGACAGCATACTGGTATTCTGTCACTTGCTGAAAACAGTATTGAAGGTGGGCTTTGTTATCAGCACACACTTACGACATCAATTAGCAAATCTGAACTTAGCGGAGAAACACCAGAAACAACCCGGTGAGCTCCTAGTGTGCGGCTCTCCTTTCTTTTTCAAGTGTTGTACCCCGCTAGCCAGCACACCCCGCTAGCCAGCACCTCACCTAAACAGGTGTGTTTCTTTCGCCTCCAGACTGAACTATTACAAAGATATGGTTATGAAACCCACGAGACATAACTTACTCCCCCTGCTACATCACAAAACCCACTCTATCAGAGACAGTGTAAATAAAAAGCCTAACCCTGTTGATGTTGCTGTGGCAACCATAAGCTTTTCTACCTCAGACCTGAAGTCAGTACCAACCGTTGCATGTGCCACTCAGAATGCAGTACTTAGCGTGACAGCATATGGATACATCGTGTGTAGCATATCACATTTTAAATTCCATTTTGAAGTTGGATGAATTCACACACAATATTCTAAATACTATGAAGGCTACTTGTCTTTACGCACAGAAACCAATTCAAAGGACATATACTGAACAACAAAAAAACTACGCAACATGCAACAACTTCAAAGAATTTTCTGTGTTAGAGTTCAATGCAGTCAGAAAGTATTCAGACAGCCTTCACGATTTCCACATTTTGTTATGTTAGCCTTATTCTAAAATATATTAAATTGCCACAGCTGTATTTGGGAGTTTTTCCCCATTCTTCTCTGCAGATCCTCTCAAGCTCTGTCAGGTAGTATGGGGAGCATCGCTGCACAGCTATTTTTAGGTTTCTCCAGAGATGTTTGATCAGGTTCAAGTCCAGGATCTGGCTGGGCCACTCAAGGACATTCAGAGACTTGTCCCAAAACCACTTCTGCCTTGTCTTGGCTGTGTGCTTAGGGTCATTGTCCTGTTGGAAGGTGAACCTTCACCCCAGTCTGAGGTCCTGAGAGCTCTGGAGAAGGTTTAAATCAACGTTCTCTCTGTACTTTGCTCCGTTCATCTTTCCCTCGATCCTGACTAGTCTCCCAGTCCTTGCCGCTGAAAAACATCCTCACAGCATGATGCCGCCACCACCATGCTTCCCCGTAGGGATGGTATTGGCCGGGTGATGAGCTGTGCCTAGTTTCCTCCAGACATGACACTTGGCATTCAGGCCAAAGAGTTTAATCTTAGTTTCATCAGATCAAAACACGTATTTACATTTGCAAAAAATCTCAAACCTGCTATTAGGTGTGTAGATTGTTGAGGATTTTTATTTAATACATTTTTGAATAGAGCTGTAATGTAACAAAATGTTGAAAAGGGGAAGGGGTCTGAATAATTTGATTGCACTAAGAGAATCAATCAATTGAAATAAATAAATTAGGCCTTAATTAATGTATGGATTTCACAGGACTGGGAATAAAGATGTGCATCTGGTGGTCAGATACCTTAAAAAAAGTAAGGGCATGGTCAGAAAACCAGTCAGTATCTGGTAACCACCATTTTCCTCATGCAGCGCGACACAACTCCTTCGCATAGAGTTGATCAGGCTGTTGATTGTGGTCTGTGGAATGTTGTCCCACTCCTCTTCAATGGCTGTGCGAAGTTGATGGATATTTGCGGCAACTGGAACACTCAGTCAAACATGTTGATCCAGAGCATCCCAAACATGCTCAATGGGTGACATGTCTGGTATGTATGCAGGCCATGGAAGAACTGGGGAATTTTCAGCTTGCAGGAGTTGTGTACAGATCCTTGTGACATGGGGACGTGCATTATCATGCTGAAGCATGAGGTGATGCCGGCGGATGAATTGCACAAACAGTGCAGTTCAAGAGTTAAGAAAATATTTACCAAATAAACTAAAGTTTAAAAAAGGGGCACTCTGTTCAATGTTGACATCTGCAAAGCGCTTGCTCACACGATACCATACACCTGGTCTGCAGTTTGTGAGGCCAGTTGGACGTACTGCCAATTTCTCAAAAACGACGCTGGAGGCAGCTTATGGTAGAGAAATTAATTCAATTATCTGGCAACAGCTCTGGTGGACATTCCTGCAGCCAGCATGCCAATTGCCCGCTCCCTCAAAACTTCAGATATCTGTGGCATTTTGTTGTGTGACAAAATTGCACATTTTAAAGTGGCCTTTTATTGTCCACAGCACAATATGCACCTGTGTAATGAGCATGCTGTTTAGTTTAATGATATGCCACACCTGTCAGGTGCATGGATTATCTTTGTAAATGATAAATGCTCACTAACAGGGATGTAAACACATTTTTTTGGGCAGTAAATTTGAGATGTGTTTTTTGTGAGTGTGGAACATTTCTGGGACCTTTTATTTCAGCTCACGAGACATAGGTCCTACACTTTACAGGAAGGGGCTCAAAATCAGTCAGGTCACCTGTGATAAAAGTTAGTATTCCATCCTTGTATGAGGACAGCAGGAGATGGCGTGGGAACAGGCCACTAGGGGCAACAGTGAGCGATGTTACCTTCAAGTAGGTTTCGGTTTGGCTAGGGCATTGTGGATGGGCATAAGCATCAGCCTCTGGTGCCAACGGTTGCATGTTCGAAGTTGAGGTACGTTGCAAACCTTCTGGCATGAGGAACATAAGCATCCACCTCTGGTGCCAAAGGCTGCATGTTCAAATACAGTGATAGAAAGTTGTTTTTGAGATATTTGTTTTAAGCCTATCCCTAACCTTAAACCTTACCTTAACCATTCGGTGTTAATGCCTAAACTTATCCCTAACCTTAACTAAACTAAATGCCATCAATAACTGTGTATTTTTGAACCAAATGTATGTGAACATCGCAGGTTACGAGCTGGTTATGGACTGAATCTGTCAAAAGTTGTTCAATTCTCACGTCATCACTTCCGGAAGTTCAACGTGAGGACATCACTGTGGCCCTCAAAACAGGCTTCGGGGAGGACAAGACACACACAATGTAGTTTTCAGAGGTTAAACTCATATACGACGTCCAAATGTAATATTTCCAGGCTGCGATAGGAGTTCTAATTCTTTCCATCAGAACTGTAGGCCACACTTTTCTTGTCGCTGTTAAAACCGGATTTTGAGCCACAACCCTTCCTGCTCCATCTCAAGCCTGGTGCCACAGCATGCAGGGTGTCCGCATGTTGAGTGATTCGTTTTCCTGATGGACTTCGTCATTTGGGGCATATATTCTTATTAGGAATTGTCTTTATTTCACAATTTCAATTATTTAGGGGACGTCTAAAATAAAATATGTAGGCGCGCGCTACGCCTGTTTCCGCATCTCGACCCATTACGGCATGAATACTCCGCTTAATCCAGGTGGGGATTTTGAACAAATCTTGTCAAAAAGAAGAACATCCAGCAATCTCCTGGTGAAGACGAGTAAAGCATGTTGCGCTTTTCTGTACAAAAAGTCTCCATAAAAACAAGTGTCACAACAGGCATTTTTCTTCCATATGAAACAGACTTTCCCCTTAGAACTGGAGTTGACACGTGACATAAACAGTGCATGCCTAATGGAACAAGTTTAGCAGACTGTCAGAAAAATTCAAACATTTGATCCAATATGGGTTAAAAAGGCATTCTGCAGTTGCTACATCCATTATTTAGCCTATAATTTAATATTTGAAGAATACACATTTATAAAAATGCATCATGAGCTCAGTTAAACTATCATACCTCATCAGAACCCAAAATGTAAGCTTGTTTTACGCTGATGTTTGTAAACAAAGCAAATGTCAACAAACACTAGGCCAATATAGCCTCAAAACATGATTTAAACTATCATTTTCATATTATGGATGGTCAGTCCTTGCATCCATGTGATAATGTGTTTGTATTATAAATTGTATTTTAATGTTTAAGGACTCTTGGAAGATTAGTCCAAATGGGGACTAAAAGAGATCCAAATCAAATCATCCATAGCTCTGTCTATGAATTTGTGGGTGGCTTTTCCAGCGCCATCCATTAGCTTTTTAATGAAATAGGGGCTGGGAGTTCCCTTAGTTATTGTGCCAACTGCAGATTGCCGCTTTTAAAAAAAAAGAGTTCATTCAAATTACAAAATGACATACTGGTTTCCTTACCCTGTCTTGTCTATGGACAAGGTATGACTGCAATCTATGATTTAGTTTAGTTTCATGGCACTGTTTTATTGCTTTAGCATTTGTGGGGAAAATCCTATTTAAGTCATGGTACTAGCATGGTATTAGCATTTTTCACACATCATGTTCAAATCATCTATAAGGGACTTTGTTGAGCTACACAATCAATTTCAGATACTTTCAGATGATTTGGACATGATGCGTGGGCCTCTCAAATGTGTGTCCTTGGCCTGGCTCACCCAAACACTCAATATGCATATTTCCTCCTTCACTTCACTAATGCATCACAATTGAATAGCTGTAAGCAAATGTTTAACTTTTATCACATAGCTTTCACCCATCATGCGATATTGCCAATTACCTCAAGGGAAAAATCATTTATAAGAAAGAGCATTTAATATGCTTGACTGTTCCCATTAGAATGCTTGGTGGTCTGCACTCTCCAGCCTGCAGACAGTTGGATAAATAATGGGAGCTCCTGAGTTCCTCAGACTCTGTGATCCCCAACCTGTGAAATCTCCACGCACTCAATGACCCATTTCTCTAATCAAACCAGTGTAAAGAACATGCAAACACTCACTCATTCCCTACTCAACATACAAACAATATCTCTCACCATAAGCCAGCCGCGAATCCCCTGGCACAGGACCACCCACTCGACAGAGATCCATATGTCAGAGTCTGGGAGATGTAAAAAGATGGTGAGGAAATGTGCTTCATGAACAGTGACTCTGCCCTGGTGTTTCAGCTGAGTGTGAGCCAGCATCAGACACATCCTGGCTCTGAGGAGCTTTGCTTTCACAAGATTATAACAAGTGCTGATTTATTTCCCTGGAAACAATATGATTGGACGGGGAAAAAAAGCCAAACTATGTTCTCTGCATTTTACGTATCCCAGGATAACCCTTCAAGCATTGTAAAACTTCACTTTGGCAATAAAGTGTTGATATAGTAAACAACAGTGAATCTCCTGGTCCCAGATCAGAATGTGCTTTAGCCAACTTCCCTGACAGCCATTGTCATGATATATACACGTCATGCCATACATACAACTATGGAAAATCATTGGATCGTTCATGACAGTCTGAGGAGGTGGTTAAAGCACATATCAATCTACAACCAGGCTGGATCCTTGATGGGCCTGCCATCAAAAGAACAAGGGAACATGTGGGTGTTGAGAGGAGGATGGGAGTCATTCATATCCGGCTCCACGAGGGGGCAAACGGTGGCTTAGCTCCCTCATTTGAAACTTGTGCCCCTTCAGTTTTAGCTTTATGTCCCTATTGCAAAGTGAACGGTTGGCGCAAAATCTGTATCTCTGCTGCGCTTTGTCAACACAATAGACAGAGTACCGTGGCTGTGTATGTGGGCTATGGAATTGGAAAGCCACCTGGCCGGTTAGATATGACTCCTTTGCGTTTCCATAAAAAGTGGTAAAAAACGCTTCAACTGTGGTAGGCTAAGTGAATAACGTGGATTGATTTATAAGGGTGGGGTCAAGTTTACCGTTGAAGCTGCTTCACTCAACCCTGCCTCACACCCCACCACTAGAGTTTAGCTAGTTTCTTAGCTAGCTGTAAAAAGCATTAGTGTTTTTAGCCTTAGCCTATTTAGCTAGCTGGAACCAGCTAACCCAATTGAGGTGATTTGGGCTGAGTTGTACCGCAGAGTGAAGGAAAAGCAGTCAACAAGTGCTCAGCATATGTGGGAACTCCTTCAAGACCGTTGGAAAAGCATTCCTCATGAAGCTGTTTGAGAGAATGCCAAGAATGTACAAAGCATTCAAAAAGGCAAAGGGTGACTAAAATATATTTTGATTTGTCTAACACTTTTTTGGTTACTATATGATTGTGTTATTTCATAGTTTTTACAATGTAGAAAATAGTAAAAATAAAGAAAAACCCTTGAATGAGTAGGTGTCCAAACTGTTGACTGGTACTGTATATGTCTCCGAATGTCGACATTATTGAGTCACTTGTTTCAAACCAGCAATCACTGCGGGGGACATTGGATGCAATAGTCAAGAGGGGAGGGGAGTAGTGGACTTGTTCTGTCTATGATGGAATATTCTCTCCAAAAAGGAACTTGCCAAGGTGTTTAGCACCATACCCCAAAATGCCACATACACGTCACACAATATTCAAAATGAAATCGTGGGGCTCATGAATGAGATTGTCACTGAGGAAATAGTTAAAGAAACCAGAGAATCTTGGTACACAACTGAAGGTAGACAGGACCAAGGGTCCTACAGGATGTGAAAATATATCCATTGAGTGTAAAAGACTGTCCTTCAGCATGTTGGATGCTGTCATTGGTGAAATGTCAGAAAGAACGCAACAACCAACTGGTGGAGGCCCTGTGTGTCCTTGACACAGAGAGCCATGAGTATATAGATGTGAAAAAGGTGAAACCACTGCTGGAACTTGGCAAAACAGATTAGGTGATAGCTACTGTAAGTTTAGCGACGCTCACCAGTTTTTGCAGACTGATATCGCCCTCTCCAAATGGACCCCACTTGATACCCTGCAATGATTCTCTGGGCCACTCTCCGCTATGCCGACTGTGCTTAGTGCATTGAAACATGGATTGGCTTTTGGGATATCCGCAGCTACACGCGATTCCAAATTTCCCACTTTGACAAACTTGTTCAGTCAGCACAGAAGCATGCTATACCCAAGGGAAGCTCAACTAATCCAACTGGCATTTGAGGGGAATCTTACAAGAAGATTTCAGGGAAAATGTAATGATCGATTACTCAGGAAGTTCCACAAAGCATCAAGGAGGCCTCAACTCTTCTGAAAAGGTAAGAAACAATCTAGCGGTTTTGCTTTATCAACCTCTTTATTTTGTGTGTAAGGCGCTGTCCATGGTGCTGAGAGCGCAGTGAAGATTTCGCACCAACCTGAATTATTGGTTAAAAGCATTTGTACTTATGTTCATTGTGGTATAGCATGATATAAGCAGAAATCAATACAATTCCAATACAAGAACCCAAATGACGCCCCTGGGTATAGCTACATTTAGTCATAGAAAGATATTCAATTAGGGTTTTCTTGGAAGCCTATTGGTTTTCGTGGTTGTAAATGGAACTGTTGGTATTGTTTATGCTAGGCTGGCATTGCTTAATTGATTCCATGGGTCGAATTTGATCCACAGAAGTGTATTGTGCTATATCACAACGTGTTGCTGAACTGATGAGTGGCTAATTTTCCATGTTTGAAGCGGGCCTATACTGTAGGCCTATTTATTTGGCAAGACAGCTGTATCTCACTGTAGTAGGCTGTATGCTGTTTTGGATCTCACAATGCCTTTTTTTACTGCGTTTGTTTACTGTAACTATCCTACATATAGATTGTGTCATGCCTTTAGCGATCTGATATTTTGTTTACTAGGCCTACTACCTCCTTTTTGTTCTGTATGCAGTCATTCATTCGCATGCGCAGTTGTGTCTGTATTCTAAGCCAAACTGCTATTCAGTATTTTTGTTTGCATAAATGTATAACTAGGCTATTACTTTCAGCATTTAGCTAGCATTATTTTGGTAAGACAACGGTGTGTACGGTTGCATTCAAATAAGCTGCTTAATAGGCAAATTGCCCCATCTATCTTGTATTCTGTATTCATATATTCTGTATTCAGCCTGTATTCATTACAAAACGGCCTTGTTACTTTAGTGTGTATGGCGCTGTCCGTGGTGCTGATACAGCGCACAGGACTACAGATTTCGCACCAACCTACACTATATATACATGCAAGAGTATTTGGACACCCCTTCAAATTAGTGGATTCGGGCCATTTCAGCCATACCAGTTACTGACAGGTGTATAAAATCGAGCACAGCCACACAATCTCCCCAGACAAGCATTGGCAGTAGAATGGCCTTACTGAAGAGCTCCATGACTTTCAATGTGGCACCAACAAGTCAGTTCGTCAAATTTCTGCCCTGGTCAACTGTAAGTGCTGTTATTGTGAAGTGGAAATGTCTAGGAGCAACAACGGCTCAGCCGCAAAGTGGTAGGCCTCACAAGTTCACCGAACGGGACCGACGAGTGCTGAAGCACGTACAAATAGTCTGTCCTCGGTTGGAACACTCACTACAGAGTTCCAAACTGCCTCTGAAAGCAACGTCAACACAAGAACTGACTAATCTGTATTTGGCGGATGCCAGGACAACGCTACCTGCTCCAATGCACAGTGCCAACTAAAGATTGGTGGAGGAGGAATAATGATCTGGGGTTGTTTTTCATGGTTCGGGCTAGGCCCCTTAGTTCCAGTGAAGGGACATCTTAACGCTAGAGCATACAATGACATTCTAGACAATTCTGTGCTCCAACTTTATGGCAACAGTTTGGGGAAGGCCCTTTCCTGTTTCAGTATGACAATACCTCCATGCACAAAGTGAGGTCCATACAGAAATGGTTTGTCGAGATCAGTGAAGAACTTGACTGGCCTGCACAGAGCCCGGACCTCAACCCCATTGAACACACTTGGGATGAATTGTAACACCGACTGCGAGCCAGGCCTAAATGCCCAAAATCAGTATCCGACCTCATGAATGCTTGAGGTTGAATGGAAGCAATTCCCCGCAGCAATGCTCCAGCACCTAGTGAAAAGCCTTCCCAGAAGAGTGGAGGTTGTTATAGAAGCAAAGGGAGACCAACTCCATATTAATGCCCATGAGTTTGGAATGAAACGTTCCACAAAAAGATGAGCATAATTCAATATAATTCCAATGCAAGACCCCCCCCCCAAAAAAATGGCTGAATGTAATTGTCCCCTTAGTCACCTTATCCTGGTGCCCGGTTTTCTAGTCTCTCTTCCAAACTTAGCCACCCCGTCCCTGCATCATTTATCTGCCGCTTCAGCAGGTTTCCGTGCCGGAGCTCAGAAGGCCCATGCAGTTGCCAGGGCCCAGGGTTGTAAAACATGAAGGATCCAGGCCGTTACACCCAAGGCTGTTTGCTAATCTTGAGGAAAGAGGGGATAGGACGGCCAGGTCCCCCTTGGATTCAGAGGGGGAAGGGAGGAGGGAAGAGCAGGCCAGGGGGAGGCTGGGACTGCCCATGCCAAAACGTACTGCTCTACAGTGTCAAAGAGTGTGTGAGAGTCAGAGTTCGACAGAGGAAGACAGCGAGACGAAAGGAGAAACCGAGTGGGATTGAAACAGAGGAGACAGAGCGTAGGCAGACAGAATGAGAGAAAATAAAGGGAAACAACAGATGTTATCAAGTTCTGCTCTCCTAGTACGACTGGTTCTTGCTGCCGCTCCAAAATACTGTACATCATTACGTCACACTGTGTCTGGGAAATCTCCCATATGCACTAAAGTGCGCCGAAGAGCCCAATTTATCTGGAATAGAATCGCTCCTTACACACACACACACACACCCCGACATGTACTGTATGCATGAACAGGTGTGCATACACACACACACACACACACACACACACACACACACACACACACACACACACACACACACACACACACACACACACACACACACACACACACACACACACACACACACACGATGTGTTTTGTGAAGGGAGTGAGTAAAAGAATGAGTGATCTGTACAATTAATCCATACGAGTATGTCAAGTGTGGAAACTTACATCAGATAACGTAAGCCATCTTGTAATATAACTCCACTGTGGATGTATATAATCTATTCCTCCTGAGCACGTCTAACTCCATGTGAATCTTTATCAGTGTATCATGGTTAATTGTTTACCAGAAAGTGTTACGTTTGTTTACCTGGATTACATTACATGGAAGAAAGACTAACATGAACGTCGTGGGCAGTAGATCACCTGCTGGGTGTCGACAAACACTGGCGGTTCAACATGTAGAATTGTTGGCTAATTAATAGAAAATGTCAGCTGATATTTTGTAGCCTGAGGCGATAGGACAGCCATCAGCTGGGCACAGCCATCATTCATGTTGGTTTTGTTTTTCCTCCTAGAAAAGATAGGCCCTTAAAGTAATGTAAATTGAAAAACAAAGGCTAGCTCAAAAATAGCACAGCAATAGCATATCATCACACACCATGGACCCAAACACAAGTGTTGAGCAGTGAGCACTCCCTTCCACTCCCTTAGCATCTCCACAGAAGCATATTTCTGTACATCTTGAACCTCTTGAGATTGATTTGGAGTTTGTTGACCACTGTCTATAAAGAGAAGATGAAAATAAAGTTGAAATGTAAGAGCAAAACTTACATTTGTGGCAACACAAAATATTTTATTCACATGGATGTGTCCTCCACAGAAATACAGCAGGAAAAACAAAAACATTTATTTCTCTCTGGATACTCTACATGTAAGTCATTTTCAATGTAGTCATTGCGTGCCAGGAATATGGGACCAAATAAACTCAGCAAAAAAAGAAACGCCCATTTTTCAGGACCCTGTCTTCAAAGATGATTCGTAAGAATCCCAAAACTTCACAGATCTTCATTGTAAAAGGTTTAAGCACTGTTTCCCATGCTTATTCAATGAACCATAAACAATTAATGAACATGCACCTGTGGAACGGTCGTTAAGACACTAACAGACAGTAGGCAAGTAAGGTCACAGTTATGAAAACTAAGGACACTAAAAGGCCTTTCTACTGACTCTGAAAAACATCAAAAGAAAGATGCCCAGGGTCCCTGCTCATCTGCGTGAACGTGCATTAGGCATGCTGCAAGGAGGCAGGAGGACTGCAGATGTGGCCAGGGCAATAAATTGCAATGTCCGTACTGTGAGACGCCTAAGACAGCGCTATAAGGAGACAGGACGGACAGCTGATCATCCTCACAGTGGCAGATCACGTGTAACAGCACCTGCACAGGATTGGTACATCTGAACATCACACCTGCGGGACAGGTACAGGATGGCAACAACAACTGCCCAAGTTACACCAGAAACGCACAATCCCTCCATCAGTGCTCAGACTGTCCGCAATAGGCCGAGAGAGGCTGGACTGAGGGCTTGTAGGCCTGTTGTGAGGCAGACACCAGACATCACCGGCAAGAACGTCGCATACAGGGAAGACATCCTCCTCCCTCATGTGATACCTTTCCTGCAGGCTCATCCTGACATGACCCTCCAGCATGACAATGACACCAGCCATACTGCTCGCTCTGTGCATGATTTCCTGCAAGACAGGAATGTCAGTGTTCTGCCATGGCCAGCGAAGAGCCCAGAACTCAATCCCATTGAGCACGACTGGGACCTGTTGGATCGTGAGGTGAGGGCTAGGGCCAATTCCCCCCAGAAATGTCCGGGAATTTGCTGGTACCTTGGTGGAAGAGTGGGGTAACATCACAGTAGGAACTGACAAATCTGGTGCAGTCCATGAGGAGGAGATGCACTGCAGTGCTAAATGCAGCTGGTGGCCACACCAGATACTGACCGTTACTTTGATTTTGACCCCCCCCTGTTCAGGGACATATTACTCAATTTCTGTTAGTCACATGTCTGTGGAACTTGTTCAGTTTATGTCTCAGTTGTTGAATCTTGTTATGTTCATACAAATATTTACACATGTTAAGTTTGCTGAAAATAAACGCAGTTGACTGTGAGAGGACGTTTCTTTTTTTGCTGAGTTTACAAAACATTTGAGCAATTGTATTAGTATAAAATATAATTAACACATTTTGAGAATACAATATAGCTCAGTAATTTAATTACTTAATTACTTTATACAGTCATTATTGCTCATCTTTAACAAGGGTATCAATAATTTCGGACCCCACTGTATGTGGGTTAACCAATATGAAAACAAGCTGGGAAAAGATGGCAACGAAAGCCGGGGTCCAGACCAGAAATGATGGACAATCATGAAAACTCAACCATGAATAAGTGCCCGTTTTAGGCTTGTACTACTTTCCACAGCAGTCCAACATGACACGATTGCAGGATGCTATAGAGGAGAACAGAACAGTATTGGTTGTGTAAAGTACGTGTCCAGGGGGTTAGCGTAGCCTACTGTAAATGTAAATTGAGCCAATCAGCTTAATTTCTGATAGCTCCATGCTTTTCCAGTGCTGAGGTTTAGCCAGTGAGGGTCTGTCTGCCTGAGCAGCATCCCTCATGGGTGGGGTTTAATCCCAGGCCAGGTCCTCTTCTGATGATGACAATCAATCAGAGGAATAACTAAAACACTTCTCTTGATCTGTTCGGTTGACATTTGCTCATTTTTCTCTTATTTGTTTGTTCATTTAATTGTCTTTATTTATTGAATCCCCCACTCCCCATCCCTTTCATCCACACCTCTGTATCTCTGTGGTGGCCATCTCTCTCTCCAGGCCCTCAGGTACCCACAGAACTGACGATCTGCACCACCTCCCCATTATCCCCTGTTGGCAGATGGATGGATTCCTCCTTCACCTCCATCTCACCCTGCATGGCTGGCGCCAGTTCTGCTGCCTGGGAACAGAGAGTTTGGGAAGGAAAGGAGGGGAGGCAGGAGAAGGGGAGTGGCGGCGGAGGAAAAGATGGGGAGGGGGGAAACAAGGGAGGCAAGAGGGGTAGGAGAAATGCAGGAGAATATAGGGAAGCCAGGGAAGAGAAAGTGAGGAGGACAGCAGAGGAAGGAGAGAGACAGAGAGCAGTGAGTTGGAGGGGAGAGGTGGAGAGAGAGGGAATATGAAGATGAAACCAAAGTAGAGCGAGAGAGAGACAAGTTATAAAATATAGCTGCAAGCAGACATTGCAGGGTTCAAGTTATGGTCCCATAGCGGCACCATCAGGACAATGTTGACACCTTGACCTAGGATGAGCTTCTTCTGTAATCCTTACCACGCTTGCCAAATATCAGAAATCAAAATCGAACAGATCATGCAGTATGCTTTTCATGTGATTTGGGAAAATGTTCATGACGTTGACTACTTTAAAATGTCTTCTCCAGAACCGCTCAGCACCAAATTTGGAGTAGAGCATCTATGGATGCACGTCTTCAAACCTCTTAGATGTAAAGTCTTCTGTTTAGGGGACATGCGTGTTTCTGGTACTGGTTCAGACCGACATGTTTACTTATAAATCGTTCTGTGTACACTGAGCAATAGCCTAGGTTCCCAAGGACACAGTAGTATATTTTGGTGCACCTATGTGACATAGGATGTGAAACCTGAAACCACTTAAGCTTGGATGTCCCTCCTACCATTTCATTCACTCTTCCGACTGTCCATCAACTCATGGCTGAACCATATGACAAAGCACATGCCTGCAATCCTTACATCGTAGCACAGCAGGGGAGAGTGGTTTCATCACTATAGCACATTCAGAGATAGATTTATAGCCATTAATCTAAAATGCTTAATAGATTTTAAACAAAAAACACTGTCATAGTTCATAATGAGCTAGATCTCTGTGAGACATTCACAGTGGTGGGGGCAGATTTTTTTTATCAAGAAAATATGTACTTTACAGTTATAAGGAAGGTTAGTGGTTTTATAATTTGATTATACCATGTATATTTAGAAAGCATAAGTAATTTCAAGCCTTATTCAAACAATTCTGTTGAAGAGGAAATATACTGAACAAAAATATAAAAATGTAACGTGTTGGTCCCAAGTTTCATGAGCTGAAATAAAAAAGATCTGTGAAAAGTTCCATACACACAAAAAGCATCTCTCAAATGTTGTGCACAAATTTGTTTACATTCCTGTTAGTGAGCATTTCTCCTTTGCCAATATAATTCATCCACCTGACAGGTGTGGTATATCAAGAAGCTGATTAAACAGCAGGATAATTACACAGGTGCACCTTATGCTGGGGACAAAAGGCCACTAAAATGTGCAGTTTTGTCACAACACAATGCCAAAGATGTCTGAAGTTGAGGGAGCGTGCAATTGCCATGCGACTACAGCAATGTCCAGCAGAGCTGTTGCCAGAGAATTGAATATTCATTTCTCTACCATAAGCCTCCTCCGTTGTTTTGGAGAATTTGGCAGTATGCCCAAAGGGCCTTACAACTGGACAGTACATGTAACCACACCAGCCCAGGACCTCCACATCTGGCTTCTTCACCTGTGGGATGGCCTGAGACGAGCCACCTGGACAGCTGATGAAACTGTATTTTGCACAAACGTAGAATTTCTGCACAAAATATCAGAAATCGTCTCAGGGAAGCTCATCTGCGTGCTTGTCATCCTCACCAGGGAAGGGCTATAGTCTCTAATAAAATGCAGATGTATTATCTCCTGGGCCAACCTCCGATCTGAGAGGCACGGAGAGGTGGAATGGGTAAACCCCAGTAAAAGATGAGTCAAGGAAGAGTCACTGTGCACATAGAGAGAGAGAACCGTGTTGAGTCATTCTTTCCTGGCCGAGATGCCAAAGTTCTCCCCAACAGCATACCTGCAGGGTTTTTTTCTGCATTTTGGAAAATGATTTAGCGTGGGAAAACATTCAGTGTTAACTTAAATGGCTAAAAACAGGAAATTGGCTTTAAAAACTGCTATTTTATTCTCAGCCCCATGGCAAAACTTTCTAGATATGCAGGAAATTAGCTTTAAAACAGAATTTGTTTCTCTCTGCCTCATGGCAAATGTGTAGATTTACAGGAAAGTAGCTTTAAAACAGCAAAAAATGTAACACACCATTGACCACAACAACGCCCCTGCCCACAAACTAAGCCCAATTTGGACACAGAAAAAAAAACCTGAGCTGAATCTTTAAATTCTCTTACTCTCAATGTAGTGCAGCTGCACCGGCACAGCAACAGCAGTAAACTCAGCTCAACTCTCTAGGAACAGAGGTAAAACACTAGAGGAGTGCCAACACATAACCTGCTCCACAGCAGTAAGATGAGGGAGGCCTTTTCTATTACAGCATATTGGATGACTTTCATTCATATTCCATTTACCCAGCTCAATGTAACAGCGATGGGTTTAGGCTACTACTTGATAGTCAAATTTTCCCTATATCTATCATGAGGTTGCAACAACCTAGCCTATGAATTAAAGTTTACAACATAGGTGCACATAGGTCGAGATAAAAATTTGATGACGGACAGTGACACATTCAATACCACCTTGCACACTCCTGCCTGCATCTAGCTGATAGAGGGTGTAGTCATTAGTCCAACAGTTGCAAACGAGTTGGAAAAAATTGGACAAATTTTGTTCTGTTTGCTTCCGTTTAAGAAACGCTTTTCAACAGAATCAGCGGAATGAATAGACCCTTGATCACATGTAAACACAGTTCACTTTCATAGCAGCCATGTTGTATTCCTTCTCACATCTATGCGCTCTCCTCCTCTCACCTTGTCCCATCGCTTGTGGACTTCAATGCACAGCAGATCAGCTGTATGTGACCAGACGGAAAAAAACAACTTTCCAAGCCTACCAACATCACCACTACACACAGCCTTCATCATTGTCACCTTATAAGCTAAAGTAACGTCATAGTCAACATAGCTAGTAGAACTAACATGTTAGTAAACCCGCTACAATCATGCACTAACATTGTAGAGTCAGTAAGCAGTTTAACACTTACACCGGTGGCAATTCATTTGTAAAACCAAACGCTTACCGTGACTTGGAAGAGCTCCAGTGTTGTGTTGGATAGTCATAGCCAGCTAGCTAACATAGCATCCCTCTGTTTGAGCAGAGTGTTTGAGTAGGCTAAACAAGCTAGCTAAGTAAGTGAAACTGGGGGGAAAAATGCCACTTTCTCTCACTTGCTTCTCCTTCAAATATTCTCTTTCTCTCACTTTGAGTCAACTACTCACCACATTTTATGCACTGCAGGGCTAGATAGCTGTAGTTTATGCTTCCAGTACTAGATTAATTCTCTGATCCATTGATTGGGTGGACAACATGTCAGTTCATGCTGCAAGAGCTCTGATAGGTTGGAGGACATCCTCCAAAAGTTGACATAATTACTGTGTAAGTCTATGGAAGGGGGTGAGAACCATGAGCCTCCTAGGTTTTGTATTGAAGTCAATGTACCCAGAAGCTTACGGCAAAAAAGCCAGTCAATATCTTACGGCAAAAAAAAGAGCTTCTGGATATCAGGACAGCGATCACTCACCTCGGATTAGACAAAGATTCTTCAACAAGCAGGACGCACATGACATTCTCCGAACACCCGACAAGACCAAAATCCCAGTTATTTGCAAGAGGAAGAGACGTAGGTACAGAGGAGATCGAGCGGGGTGCCTTGTAAGGATCTGCAGAAGGCGAGTGAGAAAGCTGCCATGACCATCAATATTACTCGCCAACGTGCAATCATTGGACAATAAAATAGACAAGGTACGATCACGAATATCCTACCAACGGGACAAAACTATAATATATTATGTTTCACGGAATCATGGCTGAATGATGAAATGGATATTCAGCTAGAAGGATATACGCTGCACCCGCATAGAATAGCACATTCCGGTAAGACGAGGGGGGCGGTCTGTGCATATTTGTAAACAACAGTTGGTGCACAAAATCTAAGGAAGTCTCTAGATTTTGCTCGCCTGAAGTATCTTGCGATCTCTAGATTTTGCTCGCCTGGAGTATCTTGCGATAAAATGCAGACCACACTATTTGCCTAGAGAGTTTTCAGCTATACTTTACGTGGCAGTTTATGTACCACCACAGACAGATGATGGCACTAAGAACGCACTCAGTCAGCTGTACAAGGAAATAAGCAAACAGGAAACCGCTCACCCAGAGGTGGCCCTCCTAGTGGCCGGAGACTTTAATGCAGGGAAACTTAAATCAGTTCTAACTCATTTCTATCAACGTTAAATGTGCAACCAGAGGGGGGAAAAAAATCTAGATCACCTGTACTCCACACACAGATATGCGTACAAAGCTCTCCCTCGCCCTCCATTTGGTAAATTCGACCACAATTCTATCCTCCTGCTTACAAGCAGGAAGCACCAGTGACTCAGTCTACCAAAAAAAAGGTCCGATGAAGCAGATGCTAAACTACAGGACTGTTTTGCTATCACAGACAGGAATATATTCTGTGATTCTTCCGATGGCATTGAGGAGTACACCACATCAGTCACTGGCATTATCAATAAGTGCATCGAGGACGTCGTCCCCACAGTGACTTTACGTACATTCGTGGCCAAAAGTTTTGAGAATGACACAAATATTAATTTTCACAAAGTTTCCTGCTTCAGTGTCTTTAGATATTATTGTCAGATGTTACTATGGAATACTGAAGTATAATTACAAGCATTTCATAAGTGTCAAAGGCTTTTATTGACAATTGTATGAAGTTGATGCAAAGAGTCAATATTTGCAGTGTTGACCCTTCTTTTTCAAGACCTCTGCAATCCGCCCCGGCATGCTGTCAATTAACTTCTGGGCCACACTGATGGCAGCCCATTCTTGCATAAAAAATGCTTGAAGTTTGACAGAATTTATGGGGCTTTGTTTGTCCACCCGCCTCTTGAGGATTGACCACAAGTTCTTAATGGCATTAAGATCTGGGGAGTTTCCTGGCCATGGACCCAAAATACCAATGTTTTGTTTCCCTATACACTTAGTTATCACTTTTGCCTTATGGCAAGGTGCTCCATCATGCTGGAAAAGGCATTGTTCGTCACCAAACTGTTCCTGGATAGTTGGGAGAAGTTGCCCTCGGTGGATGTATTGGTACCATTCTTTATTCATGGCTGTGTTCTTAGGCAAAATTGTGAGTGAGCCCACTCCCTTGGCTGAGAAGCAACTCCACACATGGTCTCAGGATGCTTTACTGTTGGCATGACACAGTACTGATGGTAGAGCTCCCCTTGTCTTCTCCAGACAAGCTTTTTCCAGATGCCCCAAACAATTAGAAAGGGGATTCTTCAGAAAAAATGACTTTACCCCAGTCCAATCCCTGTACCTTTTGCAGAATATCAGTCTGTCCCTGATGTTTTTCCTGGAGAGAAGTGACTTCTTTGCTGCCCTTCTTGACACCAGGTCATCCTCCAAAAGTCTTTGCCTCACTGTGCGTGCAAATGCACTCACACCTCCCTGCTGCCATTCCTGAGCAAGTTCTGTACTGGTGGTGCCCCAATCCCGCAGCTGAATCAACTTTAGGAGACGGTCCTGGAGCTTGCTGGACTTTCTTGGGCACCCTGAAGCCTTCTTCACAACAATTGAACCACTTTCCTTGAAGTTCTTGATGATCTAATAAATGGTTGATTTAGGTGCAATATTACTGGCAGCAAAATATCCTTGCCTTTGAAGCCCTTTTTGTGCAAAGCCTTTGATGACAGCACGTGTTTCCTTGCAGGTAACCATGGTTGACAGAGGAAGAACAATGATTCCAAGCACCACCCTCCTTTTGAAGCTTCCAGTCTGTTATTCGAACTCAATCAGAATGACAGAGTGATCTCCAGCCTTGTCCTCATCAACACTCACACCTGTGTTAACGAGAGAATCCCTGACACGATGTCAGCTGGTCCTTTTGTGGCAGGGCTGAAATGCAGTGGAAATGTTTTTTGGGGATTCAGTTAATTTGCATGGCAAAGAGGGACTTTGCAATTAATTGCAATTTATCTGATCACTCTTCATAACATTCTTGCCATCATACAAACTGAGGCAGCAGACTTTGTGAAAATGTATATTTGTGTCATTCTCAAAACTTTTGGCCACGACTGTACATACCCTAACCAGAAGCCATGGATAACAGGCAACATTCGCACTGAGCTAAAGGGTAGAGCTGTCACTTTCGAGGTGCGGGACTCTAACCTGTTAGCTTATAAGAAATCCTGCTATGCCTTCCAACGAACCATCAAACAGGCAAAGCATCAATACAGGCCTAAGATTGAATCGTACTACCTCCGGCTTGCAAACTATTACAGACTACAAAAGGGAAGCACAGCTGCGAGCTGCCCAGTGACACAAGCCAACCAGATGAGCTAAATAACTTCTATGCTTGTTTCGAGGCAAGCAACACTGAGGCATACATGAGAGCATCGGCTGTTCTGGACGACGGCACTCCGTAGCCGACGTGAGTAAGACCTTTAAACAGGTCAACATTCACAAGGCTGTGGGGCCAGATTGATTACCAGGACGTGTGCTCCGGGCACGTGCTGACCAACTGGCAGGTGTCTTCACTGACATTTTCAACATGTCCCTGATTGAGTCTGTAATACCAACATGTTTAAAGCAGACCACATAGTCCCTGTTCCCAAGAACACAAATGCAAACTGCCTAAATGACTATGTAGTGCTTTGAAAGGCTGGTCATGGCTCACATCAACACCATCATTCCAGAAACCCTAGACCCACTCTAATTTGCATAGCGCCCAAACAGATCCACAGATTATGCAATCTCTATTGCACTCCACACTGCCCTTTCCCACCTGGACAAAAGCAACACCTACGTGAGAATGCTATTTGTTGACTACAGCTCAGCGATCAACACCATAGTACCCTCAAAGCTCATCACTAAGCTAAGGATCCTGGGACTAAACACCTCCCTCTGCAACTGGATCCTGGACTTCCTGAATGGCCGCCCCCAGGAGGTGAGGATAGGTAGCAACACATCTGCCACGCTGATCCTCAACACTGGAGCTCCCCAGGGGTGCGTGCTCAGTCCCCTCCTGTACTCCCTTTTCACCCACGACTGTATCATGACGTGGCCCTCTTTGGGGATAGCGAGTACCATCCCCCTCTCTTCACCATCCCCCCCCTCTCTCTCTCACCACTTCTCTCTCTTCCCCCTACACCCAGGCTCTGTTATCGCAGGTCATAAATTCCTAGAGGAGTCTCTCTCCTCATGGCCAGACAGTATAGAGAGAAGGTTTCACAGGAGATCAAAGGAACCTCTTCTACATCATAGAAGTTGAGAACTGAACAATGTCCATGTTTTGGAGAATGTGTACACGGTCGGGGGAGAATCCAGCTACGACCGGTCCAACTCGTTTAATGTTTGTGAAACTCATGGGAGACAATACAGCCACATTACCAGAACTCAGTTTATACAAGAGTCTCAGTTGTGAGGCTTGCATCTAATTGTTGTACAACATGAATGAGTAAAGATGAAACTATTTGTGAAATTATGTAATGTGATTTTAAACTCTTTAATGAAGGAAACTCCAATTCCCTTTGGAGTTTAACTAAGTCATAGGCCCGCCCCATGAGCACAGACATTGATCTGTCATCGTGGGACAGCCCTTTCCTATGGTTTTGGATATAACACCCATCTTGGGAATTTCCCAGTAGACCAGTACCTCGATCACAGAGGGAGCTAAGGTTTGAGTAGAGACCATGCGTACCTCGACCATCGAGGGAGCTAAGGTTGTAATGGTTGCTGAATCTTTTAAACATACCACTTGGTTAAACTCTGAGACTATCGATACCGACAGAATAAGAGCAAATCTTTGATACTAATTACTAGTTTGCAGCTAGGAATTCTGTACCATTGAACGAAGACCGACAACCACTGAAACATCGATCTATAAGAACATTTCTGTATGTTACTCTGAAATATCCATTCTAACCAAAGACTCCAGGGACACAGAGAGAATCTCGGATGAACTCTCCAACAGAAAAGGACCATTCCAACAGAGATCACGATGACACACTGAGCGTAAATATATATATTGATTGCAATTATTCCCGAATTAGTGAGCGTTCATGTGCAAAGGATTAGCATTTCAATTGTTAGAATTATCAACTGTGTGGTGTCTTTTGTGCCATACCGGTTTAGCCCACTAGGGCACATCCCCTATCATTTCTTTGTAACTATATCTACTTTGTTTGTTTGTTTATGCATTTCTGTGATTATTTTGTTAGTTAATAAATAAATGATTGAGACAATTGACGTATGGATGATTCATAGTGAGGATGGTTCGTTCAGATAAGCAACAATTTAAGACGTTTGGAATGAGACTAACGTGAGGTAAAGAATAATTCATTAATTAGAAGACTAATTGATCAGATATTAAAATATCTGAAAGTTATTTTAGGAGAATTATAACTTTGTAATCTGAATATTTTCCTTGGAGCCCCGACTTCCTAGTTAATTATATTTACGTGATTAAACTAATCACCCTAAAGAGGGAAGTGTGTATGGCCCAGTACATCACTGGGACTAAGCTGCCTGCCATCCAGGACCTCTGTACCAGGCGATATCAGAGGAAGGCCCTAAAAATTGTCAAAGACCCCAGTCACCAATCATAGACTGTTCTCTCTACTACCACATGGCAAGCGGTACGGGAGTGCCAAGTCTAGGACAAAAAGGCTTCTTCTCAACAGTTTTTGCCCCCAAGCCATAAGACTCCTGAATAGGTAATCAAATGGCTACCCAAACTATTTGCATTGTGTGCCCCCCCAACCCCTCTTTTACACTGCTGCTACTCTCTGTTTATCATATATGCATAGTCACTAACTATACATTCATGAACATACTACCTCAATTAGCCCGACCACCAGTTCCCCCACATATTGGCTAACAGAGCTATCTGCATTGTGTCCCGCCACCCACCACCCGCCATCCCTTCGTTTACGCTACTGCTACTCTCTGCTTATCATATATGCAGTGTCACTTTAACCACATCTACAGTGGGGCAAAAAAGTATTTAGTCAGCCACTAACTGTGCAAGTTCTCCCACTTAAAAAGACGAGGCCTGTAATTTTCATCGTAGGTACACTTCAACTATGACAGACAAAATGAGGGGGAAAAATCCAGAAAATCACATTGTAGGATTTTTAATGAATTTATGTGCAAATTATGGTGTAAAATAAGTATTTGGTCAATAACAAAAGTTTATCTCAATACTTTGTTATATACCCTTTGTTGGCAATGACAGAGGTCAAACGTTTTCTGTAAGTCTTCACAAGGTTTTCACACACTGTTGCTGGTATTTTGGCCCATTCCTCCATGCAGATCTCCTCTAGAGCAGTGATGTTTTGGGGCGGTTGCTGGGCAGCACAGACTTTCAACTCCCTCCAAAGATTTTCTATGGGGTTGAGATCTGGAGACTGGCTAGGCCACTCCAGGACCTTGAAATGCTTCTTATGAAGCCACCCCTTCGTCGCCCAGGCGGTGTGTTTGGGATCATTGTCATGCTGAAAGACCCAGCCACGTTTCATCTTCAATGCCCTTGCTGATGGAAGGAGGTTTTCACTCAAAATCTCACGATACATGGCCCCATTCATTCTTTCCTTTACACGGATCAGTCGTCCTGGTCCCTTTGCAGAAAAACAGCCAGATGGGCCTGGACATGTACTGGCTTAAGCAGGGGGACACTTCTGGCACTGCAGGATTTGAGTCCCTGGTAGCGTAGTGTGTTACTGATGGTAGGCTTTGTTACTTTGGTCCCAGCTCTCTGCAGGTCAGTCACTAAGTCCCCCCGTGTGGTTCTGGGATTTTTGCTCACCGCTCTTGTGATCATTTTGACCCCACGGGGTGAGATCTTGCGTGGAGCCCCAGATCGAGGGAGATTATCATTGGTCCTGTATGTCTTCCATTTCCTAATAATTGCTCCCACAGTTGATTTCTTCAAACCAAGCTGCTTACCTATTGCAGATTCAGTCTTCCCAGCCTGGTGCAGGTCTACAATTTTGTTTCTGGTGACCTTTGACAGCTCTTTGGTCTTGGCCATAGTAGAGTTTGGAGTGTGACTGTTTGAGGGTGTGTACAGGTGTCTTTTATACTGATAACAAGTTCAAACAGGTGCCATTAATACAGGTAACGAGTGGAGGACAGAGGAGCCTCTTAAAGAAGTTACAGGTCTGTGAGAGCCAGAAATCTTGCTTGTTTGTAGGTGACCAAATACTTATTTTCCACCATAATTTGCAAATAAATTCATTAAAAATCCTACAATGTGATTTTCTGGATTTTTTCTCTCTCATTTTGTCTGTCATAGTTGAAGTGTACCTATGATGAAAATTACAGTTCTCTCTCTCATCTTCTTAAGTGGGAGAACTTGCACAATTGGTGGCTGACAAAAAAATTTTTTGCCCCACTGTACATGTACATACTACCTCAATCAGCCCGACTAACCGGTGCCTGTATATAGCCTCGCTGCTGTTATTTTTCACTGTCTTTTTACTGTTGTTTTTATTTCTTTACTTACCTATTGTTCACCGAATGCCTTTTTTAATTTTTTAATTGCACTGTTGGTTAGAGCCTGTAAGTAAGCATTTCACTGTAAGGTCTATCTATACCTGTTGTATTCGGCGCATGTGACAAATAAACTTAGATTTGATTAGAAGCTAGCTGTCCTCTAGCTACACCATGGTGCTACCCTACAACATGCTGTTGTGGCTACTGTAGACCTTAATTGCAAAATTGTGTGTTTTAATCAATTATTTGATGACATGAGATATTTAGTATATTTGTATATGAAATTCACTGAGGATGGTCCTCCCCTACCTCCTCTGAGAAGCCTCCACTGATCCCCAAGTTACCCAATCTATTGCGCACAGAAGACGTGTCTGGTGCACCAGACTAGCCAACACAAGACAAAGGTGAGTTGATACCAGCTGGTGTCTGATCTGGACAACAGTATTATATCCACGCTGAAAAGATTTCACTAGATTAAACCAAACTCTCATGACATCAACATAAGTAACAGCCATGAAATCAGCCCTGCAACAGAAAGCTCACAGCTTAAACTATGCAACCACCTAGCTACAGCATCCAACCAAACGCATATCCCAGGATCGTATCCATTAGAGCATACCATAGGAAACCATTTAAACATGTTTTTCAACAGAAATATAAAACAAGAGGTTGTTATTGAGCAAGTCCTTGTAGTCCCTCCCTGTTTCAGTCAGCTTTCTTCCATTTGGTGCCTAATGAATATGACCCAGGTGTCAAACTAAAAAAAAAAGTATTCTTATTCATCTCCGCAATTGTTTTTCATCTGGTTATAACAGGCATCTCTGGCACCGTATGAGGACCCCGCCCAGGACCAGACCCTGTTAGGGTGTAATAGGGCCAGCTTTAGACCTGACCAGTGTCTAAACCCTCACAAGGCTAAATGTTTAAAAAAACATAGCATAATCTATCACGAGGCCAAACAGGCCTTCCTGTTCAGAAATATCTTATTTGAATCTAGCTTGTGTACTTTATTTGATCTAGCTTGTGTAATGGAAACTATTAAATAAAAGAGGGAGAAAAAAAATGTAAAAGATAAATAAATAAAAAGCTGAAGCAATTTTTCAAGAGCTTAGTTATAAATGCTACCATATGTTTGGGAAAACAGTTCGACACATTTCAGGGAGGGGAAAATGTAGTGACCTTTCCCTGACCTTAGAACTGGAAAGGGCAGCAACCCAATGGTCAGTATTGGCCTTGAGTGTACTACATCTCACAAGCCCACTGTGATTGATTTGCTGAATGTTTAAAGGCCCACTCTGACATTTACAGACGTTTTGATATGAATTTGAATGTTAGCCTACATTTCTCAAACCCCAATCCCTCAGCTTTATAGCAAACAAGGTGGAGGTTTGGTAGCCACCGTTTTGTTGAATTTCAAAATAAGGAGTGGGCCTCTAAAACCTTGTTAAATGACAATGGAGTAGTCTCTCTTTGAATAGCCTAACAGAACAGAATGTGGTGGCTTTTCAACAGTTGTATTCTCTCCCCTGCCTGGTCCATATGCCCTTGGTTAACCCAAGAGGCTTAATTTCATCTCTTGGGAACAGGAAACTGGAGATTGATCAGGGCCCAGTCAACTTTGTTGATTTCTGTTAAGCTGTCTGTGTACAATCAACCATTAGAACAAATAAAGCCCATTCACAAAAGTGTACACAAACAACGGTCTGATTGCTGAGAGAGGGGAGAGGAGAGAGAGGTGAAATGGAACCCAGACCGCAGCTAAACACAATGTATGGGGTGGCAATCATGTATACACCTATAGAAACATCACAAGCCTGGTGGAAGTGAGGGAGAGAAATTCATTAATTTAGGATGTCTATGGTTCCAAGAGGGGAATGGGGGACGGGTGGGACAAATTACACAACCGACAAAGAGAGACCAGGTATGACGGAGGATGCCATGCCTCATTCAGCTTGTCGCCCAAAAAAAGTGATAGGTGGTGGGCAGGACATTCTCTGTGTATGCATAGGTATACAATCACATCGGTCCAAATTAACAAGGAGACTCAAATTACTCCAACTCCGAGCAGGACTGGCATTTCTACAAACAGCCAAACAAATCACTTTTAAAAGAGCCAAGCTTTTTTCGGGTCCTCTTTTTATAATGTCACGCAGGGACGAATCGGTGATGGGACGAATCAGAGATATCCATAGAAAACTTGACTTTTGGGGAAGTGAGCAAACCAAGCATTACGGAGGACATGTGGCATTCAACATGGTTTTCGAGAAAAAAAAAACAAGTGAAAAACTAAGTGAAGGTCTCGTTCTTTTGTTGTGTTTCTGGCCTTGCCAAGTTGACCACATAAAAGGAGGGACTGCTGTGGGTGCCTGTGCACCCTTACTGCTTTCAACACATGGCTCCCATTCTCTGAACTCAACCATCAAGGGATTCAAAGCTAATCTAGTAATTATTACTTTCCTCTTTCTGAAGCTGCATCTGTGCATTTTACATTGTTAAATTAAAACACAAACTCTAGGACTTAAAGGAGACGGGCATTCGCTTTGAATGGAAGCATGACAATAGGGGGAAAAGCGGAGTGTTGAGTACCTGCAAGCAGTTTGGTGAAATTGCTAATTATGACACTGGCACTTTGATTTCAACATGTCACTAATTATAAGGAGGAAGAGCATCGCACCACATAGTTTTACTGGGATATTGCACAAGATGGTGTGAGTCATTTAAAGGGGGTGTGAGAGACTGAATGTCTGTGTGAGCTCTTAACCACTCAGGTATATTTAGAATACTCCTCCCCCACCTCACCTACCCCCAATGTCCCTAACATCTGAACCAGCTTTAACACCCCTACACACAACACCCATTCAACCACCTACTCTAACATCTGCAAATACCTACTTCATCCATATCCTCTCCATCCATTTCTCCCTCACCTCCACAATACCTTACACTAATCCACCCCCCTCCAGAGGCCTGTGATGCCACCATCATGATTAGGTTAGAGTTTACTACAGTGTCTGTAAATAAATATTGAAAATGGAAAGAAGTGGAGGGCACTCAACCAACGTGAGTCAAGGTGCAACCAAAACATTTGATCATCATTGAAAAAGGCGCAATGATGCGTCTTTTCCTTTTCAATAAATATTGATAACCCATGTATTTGTCTCTGCCTGCAAATCGTCCCGCTCCTAGAAGGTAGGCTATAGGTTATGCAAAATGTAAAAGAAAGTGCATTTATCCGCTCCCATCATTGTTGCTGCCTCAAGTTAAGTAGCCTACCTCTCCTAGTTGGGTTTGCGAGATCAGCTGAGCGTGTGGTCTCTATTAAATAGAGTAGGCTATATGCAAGGAAATGAAGGAAATGTACTTCCTAAATATGATTAAGCTATAGTTTAAGCCTACCACATTGTCTGGAAATAAATATTGATCACTCATATTTGTCTCTGCCTCCAAGCGTTCTGCTCCTATTAAGGTAGGTTATTATGCAACACATAGCTCAAGAGAAAGTGCAAGTGTCCGTTCTCGAGCCAATTCTGTCTCTCTTTCAAACTAAGTTTAGCCTATCCGCTGACGTAGCCCAGTAATACTGATAGCCTAATATAAATAATGGGCCACATGAGAAACTCTGGTAATTTAACCTATTTCTTGGGTTATTTTTTACACATTTTGACATTGCATACTGAATGCAAAATAGCTGGGACCATGGCGGTCAAGTGATCTGCATCACATACACCTAAAATAACATTTGTGGGACTGCGGTTGGGTTCGGGACCAGTTCTTGAGGGAGCGGGTAGGAATCCGACAAAAAGCCAGCGGGACCGGGCGGTTACAGTATGAAAAGCTGCGGCAGAGTGATGAGGAAATCAGTCCCGCACAGACCTCTAATGTACCTTTGCAGTCTACTTTACTGGATGTGTGTAAATGTAAAAAGGTGTACCTCAGGAGTTTGAGCAACAGGAAGTTGGAACCGATGCTAAGATGCAAAAGAGAAGGTCAGAAATGCTGCTGTCGGGCCCACCGGACTCAATGGCCAGTTCATCCAAGGACATGTGTCTGTCTGTCTCCGGGTGTTTGTGTGCGTTCCTCACCTGTACAGTAGCGGTGTGCTCATTGACGGAGGCCAGTTGGACGTACTGCACCTGGATGTCACTGGCCTGTAGGGGGGAGCCCTCCACTGTTGTGGCCCCTCCGTCAGCTGACGCCACTGCTATCAGCTGGGCCCCACGCAGCACCTGACCAGGGGGAGGGAGAACGTGAGAGAAAGAGGGGAGGTGGGATAGAATGTGAGAGAGAAAAAGTACGAGAAAAAGAGGGAAGAGGGGAGCGAAAGGGGAGATATTAATATAAAATGTAATCGAAAAAAATTGAGGAAATATTTATCACAATTAATTTGCTTAAATGAATCACGAAACTATTGTTACTATAATTGCAATAACAATTTTATCTGTGGTGAGTGCTTGTGCAAGGGTCAACCAATGTGTCTGTGTGTCAAACTTCAACACACACAACCCTCAGAAGAGGTCTGCTTAGCATCACCCAAAATGGCACCCTATTCCTTACATAGTGCACTGATTTTGACCAGGGCTCATAGTGCACTGCTTTTGACCAGGGCTCAAGTCAGAAGAAGTGCACTATATAGAGAATAGGGTGCCATTTCAGATGTAGACAGTGTTAGCTGCGTTTGCCAGCTAGCTAATACTCTGAATCAAGAGTTTACTGCCAGGACCTGGGTCTGCTCTGTAACTAACTGGCTGGCTACACTTCCCTGAAGAGAGGCCAATTAAAACAAACAGCAGAAAGACATTTATGCTCTGATGTGTGTTTACATTATTTTATTAGTCACAACTATCAGGGTGTAACAAGCACAGACTAGCGCCACACACACACACACACACACACACACACAAACACTAGAAGGAGAGAACGCTCCTTCTTTAGGGAAAATCTAGCAAACAAGTCTCGGAGGATGCAGGGGAGCAATAGGGAACGCTTAAAGACAGATCAGCCAATAAGAGCCCTACCATTTGAAAAAGTGTTTTGTTTCCCATGCACAGCCGCCATGGAGAGAGACAGCGAGAGAAAAGGAGAAAGATAGAACACAGAGAAGAGGAGAGAGAGACAGCGAGAGAAAAGGAGAAAGATAAAACACACAGAAGAGAGAGAGACAGCGAGAGAAAAGGAGAAAGATAAAACACAGAGAAGAGGAGAGAGACAGCGAGAGAAAAGGAGAAAGATAAAACACACAGAAGAGGAGAGAGAGACAGCGAGAGAAAAGGAGAAAGATAAAACACACAGAAGAGGAGAGAGAGACAGCGAGAGAAAAGGAGAAAGATAAAACACACAGAAGAGGAGAGAGGGGGGAAACCCCTAAACCCTGTTGTGTTGAACTACAGCCAAGTTGTGCCAGAGCTCGTTTTTTAACACACTCATTAATAATAGAGCACGATGGGGCAGCTGAAACATGGTGTGGGGTATTCCTGTAGATTTACATTCACACACACTATAGGAAACCGGGGCTATAGGTTTAGAGTTATGACTTCTAGAACTAATTGGATAACATACAGTAGGCCAACTGTAATAAGTTGTTGAATGTGCAAACAGACATGCAAAGCTAACATACATCTGACCCAGCAAGACTGATTGAGGGAAATATTAAGTGACCTGTGTGTGTGTTTGATACTATACTTGTGAAGACCAGAAATCCTCACAAGAATAGTAAACCAATGAGAATTCGAACAAGTGAGGACATTTGGCCGGTCCTAAAACGGGAAAAAGCCATTTAAGGCGTTGGGGTTAGGTTTAGGGTTAGAATTAGGAGTTAAGGCAAGTAGGATTTTGAATGTGAATCAACGGTTGGTCCCCAAAAGGTCCTCACAGGTATAATAAGACAGCTGTGTGTGTGTGTGTAAATAAAACCATGGCTCTCGCTTGCATTTAATACTCTACACTACAACATGGTCTGTCTCTCTCTACCTCTTGCATGATGTGAAGCTTCTCTGGTATTTGATGCCGTCTCCAGCTCTAACCCAGACTGACTTACTCCCATGCTAGTAGAGTAGAGCAGCTGGGTGAAGGCCTAACAGACATTCCCAATTTGGGGATGAATCAGAATCTGGAGAAAAAAATAAAACCTTAAAAACCCCAATTACAGATGCTGTATGTGACCCACTTGCCCTACCAACCCGCCCCCTTCCACCCCCAACCAAACCCCGACCTTCACTTTGAAGTTGCTGACTCTGTAATGTGTTTTGTGAGTCGTGTTAACCCACCAGGCTCTGGGGGAGCGGGGTCAGGCTCCAGGAGATTTAGACAGATTTTTTCACTTCACCACAATGTCTGATGCAGCCAGAACACACCATTCCCAGCCAGCCTGATGGGAGCTATTAGATGAAAAGGAAGCCTCAATGGCTACGCTAGCCAGGTCAGTGCCACAAAATTAGATAGACATAGTGAACTAGAGACCGGCTGATTTGGGGTGACGGTAGCCTTGAGAGACGGGCAATTAATCAGAGAGTTGACTGTTCAAATCCCAGGGCTGACAGAGGAATCCTGCAGGAGTGAGCCAGAAGCTGGAGGGTTGCTGGGTCTAATATCCTATGTCCTACCTACTACCATTTTGCCCTTGAGCAAGGCTCTTAACCCCCCAAATCTGCTCCAGTGGCACTGCTCTGTGGTATTGTAATATACACGCACACACTAACAGGGTGTGTGTGATTCAAATCAAATGTTATTGGTCACATACACGTTTAGCAGATGTTATTGCAGGTGTAGCGAAATGCTTGACAAGGGGTCCGTACACACACTGACCACTTACAGAGGGTCATAGCCTTGGTCTGAGAGGGGTCTTGCTGAGAGTCATCTGATTGAACATACACAAACTGAAGGCTGCAGATTGTAGTCTGAGTGGTAGTGTATACACAAACTGATCACAGCGAAACAGACTGACCAAGGGCCATTACAGACAGACAAATCGATTGTAAACATTCTGTTATATGCATCTGCGGTACATCAAAAGTTCAAGTCAGCCCTGCATAAAAAGACAGATGGCTGTGAAATAAATAGATAAACAGATAGGTCATCCTTCATATGAACCCTGTAGAAAGACTAGGCTTAAATCGGTTTATTAGGGATACACACATTCAACCCTAGTCATTTACATACAGGTGGAGCAGGAATGTCATGACAGTAGGCTAGGAATGTAGTTGGTACTAAATTAAAATGCTTAAGCTGGTATATGGGGGGTGGGGGGGTGATAGGTGAAAATGAGAAAGCAGGTAACTCTGTGAGGTAATGAAAGACTGACAGGTAGATGTGGTGGGTAATGACCGAAAATAGTTGAGCCGGTGTGTGGGGGGTAATAGGTGAAAAGGAACATGGTAATAGATAAAGAGGAGATCAATTATAACTTACAACATGATGAATGAATTCAACAAGGCAGGTACAGTGGGGCAAAAAAGTATTTAGTCAGCCACCAATTGGGCAAGTTCTCCCACTTAAAAAGATGAGAGAGGCCTGTCATTTTCATCATAGGTACACTTCAACTATGACAGACAAAATTAGAGAAAAAAAATCCAGAAAAATCACATTGTAGGATTTTTTAATGACTTTATTTGCAAATTATGGTGGAAAATAAGTATTTGGTCACCTACAAACAAGCCAGATTTCTGTCTCTCACAGACCTGTAACAACTTCTTTAAGAGGCTCCTCTGTCCTCCACTCGTTACCTGTATTAATGGCACCTGTTTGAACTTGTTATCAGTATAAAAGACACCTGTTCACAACCTCAAACAGTCACACTCCAAACTCCACTATGGCCAAGACCAAAGAGCTGTCAAAGGACACCAGAAACAAAATTGTAGACCTGCACCAGGCTGGGAAGACTGAATCTGCAATAGGTAAGCAGCTTGGTTTGAAGAAATCAACTGTGGGAGCAATTATTAGGAAATGGAAGACATACAAAGACCACTGATAATCTCCCTCGATCTGGGGCTCCACGCAAGATCTCACCCCGTGGGGTCAAAATGATCACAAGAACGGTGAGCAAAAATCCCAGAACCACACCTAGTGAATGACCTGCAGAGAGCTGTGACCAAAGTAACAAATCCTACCATCAGTAACACATTACGCCGCCAGGGACTCAAATCCTGCAGTGCCAGACGTGTCCCCCTGCTTAAGCCAGTGCATGTCCAGGCCCATCTGAAGTTTGCTAGAGAGCATTTGGATGATCCAGAAGAAGATTGGGAGAATGTCATATGGTCAGATGAAACCAAAATATAACTTTTTGCTAAAAACTCAACTCGTCGTGTTTGGAGGACAAAGAATGCTGAGTTGCATTCAAAGGGACTCAAAACCATACCTACTGTGAAGCATGGGGGTGGAAACATCATAATTTGGGGCTGTTTTTCTGCAAAGGGACCAGGACGACTGATCCGTGTAAAGGAAAGAATGAATGAGGCCATGTATCGTGAGATTTTGAGTGAAAACCTTCCATCAGCAAGGGCATTGAAGATGAAACGTGGCTGGGTCCTTCAGCATGACAATGATCCCAAACACACCACCCGGGCAACGAAGGAGTGGCTTCATAAGAAGCATTTCAAGGTCCTGGAGTGGCCTAGCCAGTCTCCAGATCTCAACCCCATAGAAAATCTTTGGAGGGAGTTGAAAGTCCGTGTTGCCCAGCAACAGTCCCAAAACATCACTGCTGTAGAGGAGATCTGCATGGAGGAATGGGCCAAAATCCCAGCAACAGTGTGTGAAAACCCTGTTAAGACTTAAAGAAAACGTTTGACCTCTATCATTGCCAACAAAGGGTATATAACAAAGTATTGAGAAACTTTTGTTATTGAACAAATACTTATATTCCACCATAATTTGCAAATAAATTCATAAAAAATCCTACAATGTGATTTTCTGGATTTTTTTTCTCATTTTGTCTGTCATAGTTGAAGTGTACCTATGATGAAAATGACAGGCCTCTCTCATCTTTTTAAGTGGGAGAACTTGCACAATTGGTGGCCGACTAAATACTTTTTTGCCCCACTGTAAGTAAGGAAGTAGGTATTTGGTAAAAATGGTGGAGCTGGTATGCGTTAGGGAGTAACAGTGTAGGTAAACAAGGCAGGGCAGGTACTTAATGATTAGCGAATAATGATTAATTGATTCTGACCGTGATAGGTAAAGCAAAATTCCAAGTGTGTTAGGTGTAGCATTTGACTGTCTACTAGTATATTTAGAGTGCCATCAGAAAATATTAAGACCCATTCCCTTTGTTATGTTACAGCCTTATTCTAAAATGGATTAACTAAGAAAAAAAATCCTCAATATACACACAATAATGACAAAGCAAAGACATGTTGTTAGACATTTTTGCAAATGTATATATTTTTTAAACAGAAATATATTATTTAAAAGTATACAGATTCTTTGCTTTGAGATCAAAAATTGAGCTCAGATGCATCCTGTTTCCATTGATCATCCTTGAGATGTTTCTACAACTTGATTGTAGAGTCCATGATTTGGAAAGTCCCACACCTGTCTATACAAGGTCCCACAGTTGACAGTGCAAAAACGTCAGAGCAAAAACGAAGCCATGAGGTCGAAGGAAGTGTCCGTAGAGCTCCGAGACAGGATTGTGTCGAGGCACGGATCTGGGGAAGGGTACCAAAACATTTCTGCAGCATTGAAGATCCCCCCCAAGATCACAGTGGCCTCCATCATTCTTAAATGGAAGAAGTTTGGAACGACCTAGACTCTTCCTAGAGCTGGCCTAGAGCCGACTGGTCACTCTGACAGAGCTCCAGAGATCCTCTGTGGAGATGGGAGAACCTTACACAAGGACAACCATCTCTGCAGCACTCCACCAATCAGGCCTTTATGGTAGAGTGGCCAGACGGAAGCCACTCCTCAGTAAAAGGCACATGACAGCCTGCTTGGAGTTTGCCAAAAGGCACCTTAAGGACTCTCAGACCATGAGAAACAAGATTCTCTGGTCTGATGAAACCAAGACTGAACCATTTTGAATGAATGCCAAGCGTCACGTCTGGAGAAAACCTGGCACCATCCCTACGCTGAAGTATGGTGAACAGAGCAAAGTAGAGCGAGATCTTTGATGAAAATCCGCTCCAGAGCATTCAGAACCTCTGACTAGGGTGAAGGTTCACCTTCCAACAGGAAAATGACCGTAATTACTCAGCCAAGACAACACAGGAGTGGCTTCGGGACAAGTCTCTGAATGTCCTTGAGTGTCCCAGCTAGAGCCTGGACTTGAATCCGATTGAACATTTCTGGAGAGACCTGAAAATAACTGCAGCGATGCTCCCTATCCAACCTGACAGAGCTTGAGAGGATCTGCAGAAAATAATGGGAGAAACTCCCCAAATACAGGTGTGCAAAGCTTGTAGCGTCATACCCAAGACTCGAGAATGTAATCGTTGCCAAAGGTGCTTCAACAAAGTACTGAGTAAAGGGTCTGAATACTTATGTAAATGTGATTTCAGTTTTTTTATTTGTAGTAAGTGCACACATTTCAAAAATTCTGTTTTTGCTTTGTATTATATGTAGATTGATGAGGGGATTTTTAAAAAAAAATTTAAAGCATTTTAGCACAAGGCTCTAACGGAACAAAAAGGTGGAAAAAGTCAAGCGATCTGAATACTTTCCGAATGCACTGTACGTGTGCAATCAAGGAGGACAGGGGATTCAAGGGTTGACTAACTCTTGTACAATTCGATTAAAGGTGGCGACTTCAACCCTTCATGTGAGCATTCTCAGCTGTGAGGATCTGAGCACACAGAGAGCAGAGGGGTTTAAAGTTCTGGAACATTGTGTGAGATCTCTACAGTGAATACAGGAAGTCTCCCAG